>NW_007579059.1:104749-105745 GCF_000690725.1 Stegastes partitus | reverse complement strand
GGCAGCTTTTGAGGCATTTCCTACAAAACATGGGGCCATTCTGTAGCTTTAAATGCAGCTGAGCTGCTGTTGTTCCCGCCGTCTTCAGGAATAAGACTCTCTCTGCATCTGTTATCAGAAGTTAAACGGTTGACCTCACGGCAGCTGATGTGAATGAATCTGTAAAGGAGGATTATTTATTGCTTCTCTGATTTGATATCAACATAGTGCTGAAATTTTATTCTGCAACTATATTTATGTGTCAAAGTAACATCCACAATATTTCCAGGACTCACGGTTTTCCAGCAGAAACTTGTATTTTAACGTGAAGACCAACCTGTCAGTGGTTTTAATGTTGTGGCTGTTTGGTTTAAATGGTCAGCTTCCATTGTGATGTAGAGCTGAATCAAGCTTAGTGTATAATCAATAAGTCGATCTACGGAAAGTGAACAATCAATTATTTTGACGATTCTTTTGGCGCTAAGAACGACAAACACAATTCCAGCTTCACACCGATGAATAATTGCTGTATTTTTCTATTGTTTATTTGTTTTCCACAGTTAAATCAGATGAAATTAGCTAATTTATTTGGCTGTGGAAAATTGTGGCTGGTAATTTTTGCTTTTTTTTTTTTGTATCTATATATTAATAAATTGAACCTGATAGGGAAGCAGCTAACATTATAATGTCGCTTTAAAAGCAAAGGAAATATGCACAGAAAAATGTGCGCAGTAGGAAAGTCGTGCACATATTTCCTTTGCATTTAAAGCGACATTTTAAAAAAATAAATACAATAAAAAATACAAAAATGAAAAAAAAAAGTAAAATAATAATAATAACAAATAAAAAATTAAAATTAAAAAATAATAAATAAATAAAAATTAAACAATAATTTAAAAAATAAGTTATTTGTATTATTTTAATTTGTCTCTATATGTCTACGTTTATTAGCCTTTTATGGATTTAATTTTGATTAATATTGCTTTATATTGCCACATTATTTTTAATTTTATTTAT
>NW_007579059.1:53483-101264 GCF_000690725.1 Stegastes partitus | reverse complement strand
TCTTTGTCCCTGTGTGCATCTACAAACTGTAATCTGTCTTTTCTATGTTGCTTTTGGAGTAATAGAGTAAATTGAGTAATTCAGTTACTTACAAGCATTTCAGGTACGATGCTATTATTGGCAACCAGCTGTCTACAGGTTTGAAAATACTTTTTAGACCGCCTAATGTTTTCTTTACAAAGTCTACACAACAGGCCCAGTGGTCAAATCTTAAATTTAAAAAAGGGGATAAAATAATTCAATATATGCAATAAATTGTGTTTAAAAATATGATGTATTGAACTTGTACAGCCTTCAGAATTTACACTTGATGACCAAAAACATTTATTCCGTGTCAACAGAGAAGTCAACAGATAATACAAACTAGATTATTACTCAACAATACTTAAACAGAGACAATTTTGAGATGATGAAAAGATGGCTGTTTCTGTGAGTCATTCATAACCAGTTTGGAATCGGCGTATCAGCTCTCCGTTACGGTCTAAAGAAGAAAGCGCAGTATTGCTCTACCAAGAACCACAATGGAAGATGGAGAAACCAGGTTTCACGGCGGTCTGATGATTACTTCCAAAGCTGTATACAGGCTTCTTTCACGCTGTATGCATGTAATGTGTTTTTACGCTTCAAGGCCATTTACTGTATTTTACGCACACAACTACAATGATCGGTGTTGTGTCGTAAGCGCTGCCGTCGCCGACCTGCAGCTCAGTGCTGAATACGTCCTTTGTAGACGCACCAGAGCTGCTTTGCTCCTGTGCCACTCGTTGTTACGTATTTGTTTTTTTTTTTTTGGTTAATATTACATAAGCTATCGAAGCACAAACCAGCTAAAATATAATCGTTCTTTGTTTGGCGAGCTCAATGCAAATGTAAGACGACTTCCCCGTTTCTAATAGCGGGATTGTTTCCTTCAGGTCTCATTAATCTTCTGCACCTGTTGACAGGTATTTTGATTTCACTGCTCATCAGCGAAGTGCTCTAATTTGTCCAGGAATTTTTTATTTTTTTTTAAATTTTTCTTTTTAACCAAAACTCAAAAGCAATGGCCTATTTCACTAAATTATAATTTAGCAAATTTTTATTTATTATTACTTTTTTCACTTTCTAGTTATTTGAGTGGCTATTGTGGATTTTGCCTTTTCTTTAATAGAAGGGGATTAATACATTTGAGGATGACTGTATACACAAAAGTAGTCGATCATTTTCTCCGACAGCATTGTTCATGTGTCTTTCTGAGCTTGTGTGTGATTGTCGTAATCCTTGGCAGGTTTTCTCCCTTTTTCATTTCTCTGGTAAATGTTCTGCAAGTTAAACTTAGCTCCCCGAGCACTGACTAAATCTGTTACTGTAAGTGGTTAAAAGTCAAGGCTGTCAACAACCCACAATGCAGCACTCTGCAGAATCCTGGAATTTCTCTGGTACTCTGACTATACAAGAAAACGCGTCTGTTATTGACACGTCATTTCCATCTCCTCAAATATAAGACAACCCCACTCATAGCTCCGGAGAACTTCTGCTGTCGTCTCGTTTAGCTGCCAGCTCAGCCCGCCAGTGACCTGCATCGACCTCTTATTGGCTAAAATGCACACAATGCAGCCAATAGTGTGTCTGTTTCAGGTTAACACAAACGGGAGCGCACGTTTTTAACCTTATTGGAGATCATTCGCATTCATTTGTTGTCACGTTTTTATCCACCTGACAAAAAAAATCACTTTCTTTTTGTGTTTTTTTTGTCTCCAACAGCGTCTGAGGTAAAAATAAAATAAAAGGTCTCTTTAATTGCTAAATGCTCCACTTTGTTTACCAGCTTACCTACTTACTTTAACAAATGACGCTGACAGGAGTGGTGAGGTCGAACTAACATAGTAAATACCAACACAATTAAGTGAAAGACACAACAGCGCTCCACGGAGGTGTGGACAACCGCAAAGGCAAGTTAAAATTCTCTGTGGATTCGTCACCGTGAGCCACATCACATAAAATGCAGTTGTTTTTCCCTCGTTTATGCAGAAATGTTAATTACTTCAGCACTAAATAAGTGAAATTATCAGTGTTATATTTATAAACAAATGAGAACAAAGCGAAGCCGCCCCGGGTTACGGGAACCATTTGGAGGCTCGTTTGAGTGCTTTTGTTGTAGTTAATGAATCAGTGAAAGTGCTGCTTGAAGTAAATCAAGCAAATATGACCTTCACTTGCCTGGCCCTCCTCAGGCTTGTTGTTTTTGTCCTTTGCTGAGTAATAAAAGAAAAGTATTGGTTTCTCTCGGCGGAGGGGCCCGAGGGGGGAGAGCCCCGGTCAGCTGACGGGCCCACTGACTGCATGAGCGGCGGTTGTAATGCGACACTCGCTCCTGCCATGCTGCCTCCGCGGCTGGTAAACAAACGCCGCCCTCGGACCGGAAGCAGCTCTGCCCTTCCCTCTCTCCAGCCCAGCCAGATCCAACAGGGCCCGGTGAAGGGATGGAGGTGGGGGGCAGAGGTTAGGAGGCGATCACGAGTCCCAAGGTTCAGAATGTGTGGATGACCCGGCCTGGTTGTTGTGACAACACTCTCTAAGTTTTATTTTTAGATTTTTTTTCTAGTTGTCCGCCTTTCTTAGAATACACAAAGAGGATAAAACTAACACTTCTGTCCAGACGCTTTGGGTCGAATCGCTGCACACAAAAAAACAACAACAGTCGGTACATCGTGTGGTACTTTTCCAGGATGCATGCCTGCTCTGCGGAGACCAGAGTAGTTTACTCCGCAGCCCACTGGCCTCGTTCTGTATAGACAGGAACACTTTGTGCCTCTCGTGTTGTGTCCCCAGCCTCTGTGACTCACTCTCCTGGTCAGCTTGCTTATTTGATCCTTTTGTTGTTTAGCCTCTGCGTTAACACACAAGGGAGACAGGCCAGTACGATATTTATGCCTGAAGAAGATGTTAAGTTTCCCGTAAGTTTGGAGTAGAATAAACAAGAAGATTAACTGTTTGCAGGAAGTGAGGAGAGCCTAGTTGCTGGTTTTTTTTTTTTGTTGTTTTTTTTTCTCAGTGGAGAAGGAACACAATGTGCTGCTGGGATCCTGTTACAACCGTGTTTATCACTCTGCCGACACCGATTGGTGGACCACGCATAGGAAGGAATCCCGCCTGTCCGCCCCCCCACCAATGAGGCCTCTCTGCTGTGTTCTTAATGTGTGGGTCGCTTACTTAGTGTGTTGCCAAGTAGTGTGCATGTGCGCTGGCTTGCATGCGCTCGCTGTGTGATTCTATGTGTGTGTGTGTGTGTGAAGGAGCGCGTGTGTGTGTTTGCACAGGCTCAATGGATCGTACTTCCAGGAAGAAAACCTGAGTTGCCGAGAATTCTGTGATCGCTCACAATAACAAATTCCTGAAAACGGCCCGCGACTGAAAGCGGCCAATGGCAGAGGGGCTTCTGGGGGAGCCGGGGGTCACTGTTTGAGGAAGTGGGGCTGCGAACGGCTAAAAAGGAGGGACCAGAGTGCGGAGGTGGTTGTTTATGTCAAGCTGGTTCCTCGACGAGTCTCATCGCTCTTCTTTTCTAGCTGTCAGGTGTCCTATCAGATTTCACACGACGTTTTTTTTTTTTTTTCAAGCTTGAACACGCTCTGCTCAAAGTGAAAGTGTGTGTGTGTGTATATATAAACATCCCCGACAAATAAGACCCCAACAGCTGTATTCACATTTTAGGAAAGGTCAGATATTGATTTACTGATTTAGTCTGATATCTTTGTGTTCCCTTTGGTTGACTAATACGTGACTCTATTTTTAGTTTCTTCTTCTAATAATAATATAATAATGTATTTATTGTGTATATAGTGAAAGCTACATCCTAACTTTTCTCTTCTTTTGATCAGTAGTTTGCATGAAAAGACCAAAATCTTGTTTATATCCAGCGCCTGATACGGTTCATCCCTTTTGTCACAGAGACCTCCGGGGTTATCCAAAAACTATTAAAAACATCTGTGAATCACAACGTTGCAGTGGGTGACAGGTTCCTTCACTACGACTAGCGTTCGCTCTGTGGTTTATTTTGGGTCATTGACACATGTGAAGCAATAAATACTCACTAGAGCGTGAAACGAGTATTATTCAGCAGCCGAAAATAGTCCTCGGAGTGCGTGGTGATGTTTGGAAATGCACTGTTAATTTTAGTTTTTCGTGGGACTTGTTGCAAAAGGATGAACACAACATCACCGGCGTGAACTGTTTGGGGTTGTTGTTGTTGTTGCTCATAGTGTGAACAGTTGGACTTCTAATGTTGGTATATTGTTTATCTATTTATCTCCATTCACCGGATATAGATTGCAGTTATAAGTAGAGATGCACGATATATCGGCGACCACATCGGTATCGGTGCGATGAACAAATTTAGCCGATGTGAAAAAATGATGGTTGTCTAACATCAGCGCCTTCGTCTCTACATTTGATATCGCTGCTATTTCACAGATGTCTTTACTTAAATGGACTTGAACATTAAATATGTTTAAACATGTTTTCCTTTTGTTACGTAATAAAGAAGACTATGTGGTCTAATTTGGGCATTTTTTTTTTTTGATAGTTTTCACAATTTTTTCAGTGTGAACAAAAATTTAATATCGACATCGGTAATATCAGTTATCGGCAATATCAGAAATCTTAATATCGGGTATCGGTATCGGCCGGAAATTTTAATATCGTGCATCTCTAGTTATAAGACTTCGCATTTCACATGGCTTTCTCCTCCCCCTTCGCTATCTGCATGTTACCGCTTTAAAAATCTACTTCGTTACCTGAAGCAACAGCTTCCATTCTGCTGCACTGAAAGCAGGAGTTTCGGTTCATGCAGTAAAGCCGTCCTGCTTGTTTTCGTGAATTATTCATTTTTATAAAAATGCTTGCTTCCTTGCATGCAAATGTTCCACCGTCACTATTTTACGGGAACACCAAAGCTGCGCCCTTCACTTTACTCCACCCATCACAAATAAGCCACAGCCTTTTTTTTTTTTTTTTCCTCCCAACATCATGATAATGAAGTGCAGCCAGACTGTTCTGTAAATTGTAAATGGTGCTTTGCTACCTTACCGATGCCCAAAATGCTGTTTAGTTTTACTCATTCACACAAAATCTCCTGTCACTCCAGCCCTGAGGACACTGTCTAGGAGCCTCGGATTAAACAGCTGATACCTTCAGCGCCTTCCCATGAACCGGGTTCGTCTGGGATTTGAACCCTCTGTAAGCGACTGTCGTATCCCTGGATCAGGGGTGTGCAATCCTGGTCCTCGAGGGCCACAGTCCTGCATGTTTTAGATGTTTCTCTCTTCCAACACACCTGATTCAAATGATCAGCTCATGATCAAGCTCTGCAGAAGCCTGATAACGATCCTGATCATGTGAATCAGGTGTGTTGGAAGAGGGAAGCATCTAAAACATGCAGGATTGTGGCCCTCGAGGACCAGGATTGCCCACCCCTGATCTAGACCAACGAGCCAACCTGCCCCACGGTGGTCTGGCTATGGAACACTAATGTAACCTGCAGAAATGGTTATTATTGTAGGTAACATATATTTTTATGACTTAATAGTAGGGATGCACGATATATCGGTGACCACATCGGTATTGGCCGATATTAGTGTTTTTCCCAAATATACCGGTATCGGTCCGATGAACAAATTTAGCCGATGTGGAGAAAAGAAAAGAAAAAAAAAACCATCAGCGCCTTCGTCTCTACATTTGATATCGCTGCTATTTCACAGATGTTTTTACCTAAATATAGTAAAATATGTTTAAATATGTTTTACTTTTGTGATGTCATAGAGAAGACTGTTTAGTCTAATTTGAGCTTCTTCTGAATAGTTTCTACGTTCTCACAGTGCTCACTTACACTAATTTTTTGGTGTGAACAAAAACTGAATATCGACATCGGTAATATCGGTTATCGGCGATATCAGCAATCTTAATATCGGTATCGGCTAGAAATTTTAATATCGTTCATCACTGCTTCATAATCATTTGTAAGTCAGTCATGGAGCTAACATGCTGAGCTGGTTTCAGTGTGTTCCATCACTCTACACTGAGTGTCTGTTGGTAAATCAACAACAAACTAGAAAGCGAGACTGACAGACGTATAAATGATGTCCCTGTTTGTCAGCAAGCCACTTCCAGTTGTTTATGGCGGGGTTCATGATAGGACAGTAGCCTAATGCTCCAGCTGCACTAAGTATTGTTTTCTTGTTTTGAAAGAATGTGAAAATATTTGTCTTTCAGAAATTACAGTTTTCTGGAGGCCCTTTCTTGTCTGACTTGACAAAGTGCCCGGCGTGTCACCGGGTGACGGGTCCCTCCGGTGATTAATGGACAGTAAGAAGGATGGAGGTCCATTTGCTCTGAGCTTTGAAGTTCTGCGCTCATGTTTACTGCTCGATAAGCAAAAAAACAGTCAGACAGCGTTATTTGTCTCGGTTTCGTGTGTCAAACGTAACTTGCGGCTTTAACAGAATGATATTTATGTCTGATTCGGGATTGTGAATTAAACAAACAACTGAGAATAATCTTGGTTGAAACTTTGGCTTACTCCACCAAAAGTCACGTCAGGAATGTTATTTAGATATCTATTTCCAGGTCTCTCAAGGCAAACAGAGACAGACCCCACGTTTAGCAACAGAAAACATTCATAGACCCAATCAGGTGCCTGAAAACAGTCTCAGAATTTTTCCCGATGTCTGGGATGTGCGCATGCATGCACATGCATGATGGACACGCTGACAGTCCTCCTCCCTCTTTCCCGATGTTTCTTCCTCCTCCTCCTCCTCCTCTTCTTCCCTGGCCGTTGCTTGTCTAACCAGGGGATATGAACTCCACTGTTTACTCTCAGGGCTGTGTCTGGGCTTGACTGACTGAGATACTGGAGCCTATAGCGGTTCAGGCTCTTGTGCAGGAACACTGACTCACAACTTTGTAGGCCAAAGGTCTTTTCTGTCAACAGCAGCCTGTCAAACCAGCCACCGGCATTAACACTTACAAATGTCAGGACCAAGCCTCGACTGTGTGCTGCTGCTTCGTCACCGCTGCTGCTGCTTTTCTCTAAATAACAATATTGTGTTAAACAGGATCAGATACAACAATCTTCTTATTGTAGTGACATTATAAACACAAGTACATGCAGTTAAACCACATGTGTGTCGGTTATATATAAATGGGTTGTATTTTGTGCAGAGTTAGACGAGCCAGTAGTTCCTGCTGCGTTTGCTCAGTTTCATGTTTACACTTTTTGTCCATGTTTGCTTTAAAGTTTAAAGGAACAGCTTTTTGACATCAAGGTCTTGATGGTCAGTGCTCGTTGTGCAGAATATTGCTTTTTTCTCTTGACGTAATCTAATCGATTACAACTTTGGCAACACATTTGGATGAAAGTTATTGTGATTTTTGCAGCCGTGTTTCTACAGTGGGAGTAAATTTCATGGCAAATATGCTGCTAGCTGGTAAACATGACGGTAAACAATTCAAAGTAGTCAGAAAATTGCTTTTACGAGGACGGTAATGCTTTAAACATATTTGTTATTTTCACTGCCTCAAGGATGCACTCGGTGTGTTTTACAGAGAAACACTGAATGCAAACAGACACTACTAACAAGATTAATGCATATAAATATTAGAGTGCTGTTTTGTTTTTCTGTGCCCAGGTTGTGTGTGCTGGTCCAGGACGGCTACGGGACCTTCAGCGTGGTCCAGCTCCACCTCCTGCCCCGCGAGGACGACCTCAGCCGGTACCGCCAGATGTGGCAGGGGAGGAACTGTGTGCTGAGAGGCATCAAAGTGGTGCAGCGGGTCACTCGAGAAAGGTGAAACCCACACCCTCATCATCCTCCTCCTCCTCCTCCATCCAGCCAGGGCAGCTTTTCACCTGAGCTTCAGTTCACAGCCTGTGAGCAATGTGTGATGTGCTTCCTGCTATATGCAAAGTCACCCTGCGTCGCTCCGTAGCCGTCTGGTGCAGTAACAGAAGGTGAACGCTTGTGATAGACAGGTAACAGTGTGGTAGCCTCGGGGCCGCGTGCTATTGATCCTGTGAGCCTCGGGCTAAATCATGACATACATCTTGGCTTCAGTGCGTTCCCTCCACAACGCGTCGCCTTAAATGCCCCCTTCATCAACACCGACACTCGCATTTACAATACGACTTAATGCTGCACCTCCCGTGAACCTGATGATGCCGTTCTGCCGGCAGCGCGGCCGTGTTTACATGTAAAGTGATACCGAGGTGCATGCTCTGTGTCCCCTGTGAGTTTCCATAGTCAGGAGCCCAGATTAGAAGCAGTTAGAAGAACTGACATGGGAACATTTAGAGGCTGGCTGGGGGTATGTTTACATCGCTGGTATTTCCAATGCCACCGCAGCCTATAATTTCTCTGGAGGTTGTCTGTGGTCAGGCTGTGATGGATGGGATATCTTTCGTGTTTGCGCATGGGCTATCTTATTAGCTTGAGCAGAAAAACATGTGGGTTAAGTTAAATTAGGCATTCTTTTTTTTCCACCCCTCCGGTTCCTAGAAATTTTCACACCTTCTTAGAAATTGTTCACATCTTAAAGGAATAGTTTGGAAAGAAGTTGGATGAGAAGACTGTAACTGCTCTGATAGCTTGTTAGCTTAGCATAAAGACTAGAAGTGAGGAGAAGGCCTGACTCGATCCAAAGTTAAGAACAAAAGACCTCTGAAGGCTGGTTTACAGTCTCTCGGTATGAAGTGTAAAGTGAAAAGAAGCAGCTCAGACAGGCCGTAAATCCAGCCTAAACCACACCGACTAACCTCGCCGTGACAACAAAGTCACTTTACCAGCCAAGAACTAGTCCAGCATAAGCACCCTGTAATGCCGCCGTGTGTCATTTTACGGTTCAGCTTTTGTATGGATTGAACAAACAGGCTATAACCTGCTAAACCATAAGCCTTAGAGGTGCCTTCAGCCAGATTTTCTCACCTTTTGACCCAGGCAAGCTCAGGTTTTTTTTTTCTTCCATTTGTACTCTCAGCTCAGCTAACAGGCCGTTAGCTGTAGGTTTATAAGTGTTGTATTCAAGCTATGTGGCTGAAATCCCAAATATCACACCCTAGGAGTCTGACTTTAATTTGATTTTAAAATTAGGGGTCCGGAAATTTAATAATTTGCAACAGTTCCTAAACAGAAATCTGCACTGGCAACTGAAATCTAGTATAAAGGGATAGTTTATTTTTTTTATTTAATGCAAAGAGTTGGAGAAGATTGTCGGTCAGATATTCAAATAATGAGCTGACTTTCCCTTTAACAGAGTCATCATTAGACTGGGCGCCTCTACATTTTTACCTTTGCTTCAGGTGTTCGCTCATGACGTTTTATTTTCTGTCCAAACGGCAGCTTGATCGTCGCAGCCACACAGTTTGCAAAGTGAAGGTCTCTGGTTTTTTTGTTTTTTTACACGGGAGAACAATAATCAAAACAGTTTCATGTTAGTTGGGATTCTGGTAAGCCAGTTTCATATTGAATATCTGGCACGCTGCCTCCGTCTTGTCATCGTCGGCTTTAAGTGTTCCCACACAGCCGAGCTCTGTGGAATTTTGTCTCCTCTTAACTGCCAGCATGAACTCGAGCGTGCGTTTACTAGCAGTGCAATTAAAATGTGTAAATATAGGACAAGAATGTGCAGACAAGATGCCTTTTTTTATCCTTAGTGTTCACTTACATTTAGCAAATAAAATACAAAAAAATAACCAAAAGTTACGAACACCTATGCAGTGAATGTTCGACTAGTCAAATAGTTTGATGAAGCTCCAGAGGATCGAAACCACTCCGATCTTTCTACATTCAACCTCTGAACCACAAAACCCGCCAGACAGTTAGCGAGGCCTGTTCCCTTTTTAAAGAAATGGTCAAACTTTATCAGAAACAGAAACTGCAAGAACGTCAGATTTTTAACATTCTTAACCAAATCTCAGCCTAAAATCGGTTTAAATTGGTTTAAATATGCTGTTTAATATTTGCTCGAAGCAGATTTTATGAGAAATTCTGCTTCTGTGGAAACAAAAAAATGTCGTCGGTGAAATCGGCAGCGTCAGTAACACCCGGAAAAATGATGCACACAATCGGACTGTTTTTTTTATTTGTTTGTTTTCATTTTTTTGTGTAAAGAAGAAATTCATCTTTGGATTGTTAATTTTTATGTTTTTTGGCATTATAGCTTTGTGATGCTGCACAGAAGACATTTCTGAGTTCGCTCTCCTCCTCTGTGGTTGTGCTGTTTCCATAGATTGTTAATTGCAGTGAACAATGAACCCACAGTGAGTCAAAATGTGAGAAAAAACACCAGAAATGATTTCAGAGGGTCTAAATATCAAGCTTCAGCTGACAGAAGGTTAGCTCAAAATATAGGAACAGCCTGGTTCTGTCAAGTCCACCTCAATTCTGTGCTGTTTTCTTTATTTTTTTACCACAAGCAACATATACTGTTAGTGTTCAATGGTGCTCGTTAATTCCCTGAACTACCCCAACACCTACATACATATTTAACAGACAGGTGTGAGTATCAACCTTCAGATCTCTCTCTGCATGACAGTCGATGCGAGCTGTTCCCCAAATGTCGAAATACTCCGTTACAATGTGGGCTTTGTAAAATGATCAGCCCGGCACCTGTGTGAGTAATGTGCCTCGGATTAGTTTCATGGGAAGGACTGATGTTCACAGGAAATAAGTTGCACATTTTTTGGACGTGTTCCAACTAAATGCAGATTTCAAAGTTGCAGTTTTCAGGATTAAGCCACACTTTAGGTCTTAATAAATTAAAAAAAAATTAAAAAAATGCAGATTTGATGATTGCCAGGTCGCAGCTCCAGCAGCACCTTAGACCCAGACGTACTTTAAACCAACAAGCATGCAGAATCTCAGCGTGTTGAATGAGCCCTGTTAGCTTGTCGTTACTCATCCTCCAGCAGCCCTCACTGGACTCGACTGGGCTGCAGAACCAGTTCCACACAAAGGAACTCTGTGATTAGAGGCTGACTAACAGGTTGTCACCCACTGGCTGATATGACAGCTCCCACACGTACCAATAAGTGACGCTGACCTGAGCCGAACGCCTGAGACAATGGGACAAAGAGTAGAGAGACTGAGCTGTTATACTTATTCCCCTTTTTTAATTTCTAATCTTCACTTCCACGATCAGTTTGACGTCAACGAAGGCTCATAAAAGCTCATCGAGTAGCTTCAGTCTGTCATTACGGCGATTAAGAGCGAAGACGAGCGCCGCCGGTCGAGCATTAAAGCCGCGGACATTTAAAAGCGCCCGTAATTGGTTCTCTAAACCCTGTTTTTTTTGCACCACAATGATAATGTAATTTGCATAGGGTGCGAACCGCTTTCCCACCCTTTGGTCTGTGCTTGTAAAAGCTGTTTTCTGTGTGTCTCTGCTCTGCCAGCCCAAGCACGCTCGCTGTTAATTCTGGGTGACGTAAAAACAAGCTCTGTCCTAACAGATTCATGTTTCAGTGGAAGTGAAACTGGCTGTGAAAGCTTTCAGTCTCCTCAACTAAAGTCCCTTATTCACTCGTTCCTCCTCCTTTCCCCCTCTTCAGCGCCCCCGCCTTAACTCTCTCTGTTTTTTTTCTTCCCTTTTTTTTTTTGTCTTACTCTCAGGAGCTGCAGGCTTTTCAGCTTGATAGACAGTCTGTGGCCCCCAGCGATGCCTCTTAAAGATCATGGAAACACACTTAGTATGCCCAGTGTAAGTCCTCACTACAGTGAAAGTAAGACCTCTTTTCTGAAGCCGCCTGTGGTTTCAGCTTGATTGTAATGTGTGTTTGTGCAAAAATGCAATCAGGATTTCTGCAGGAAGAAAAAAAAAATTGAAAGTCATCTGTTCTTTCGTGTGTTTTCTTTTCCCCGAACATTTATTGGTTTCAGTGTCTGAATTGTGCGATTTCATGGCTTTTTGTGTGTTTGACGTCATTGCAAACTGATTATCTGTGGATTGGTGCTGCTGGTGAGCGGACACAGCAAGTATTCTGAAGACTGTTTTCTGACGATTTCCTTTTCGACCAAACGATAAATGAAGAAGCTAATCCGTCGCCTCAATCATCGGTTTGTGATGTCGTGAAACACAAAAGCGTAAAACCGTCGCAGCTGAGAAACAGAGGCCAGAGATTGTTCTGCATTCTTTCCCCCCCAAAATCACTTTATCAGTTAATCCATCATCAAAGTCAGCGCTGATTAAAGACAAATCCAGTCAGCAGGATTCGGGGAGCGTTCGTCTGAAAGGAGAATATTGTTTTAGCCTCACAGACAAACTGAAACGCCATTTTTTGTTTCTTTAACGCTCGCCGATTCCGAGGTTTGACGGCGTTTTGTAGTCAACAATCGGCAACGACTGACACATTCAAGCTGCTGGTGTTGTTCTCAGCTGTGGTAGTCGTTGCCAGGAGAAGTTCTTGTTTTTCGTGGGGGGGGAGAATCAAAGACGTCTCAGAGTTTTGAGTTGTTTATTTCCTCTCCATCGACTTGTTTAACCGTTTGTCTCGTCCACACTTTGAGCTGTTTGTAGAAAAAGAAGATAACATCCCCACTCCCGATCCGTCTGCTGAGCTCTGTTTGGTTAAATATTTCTCCACTTTTGGCAGAAAAAGAGGTTTTATGCGCCCAACACCAGACCTGCTTGAATCACTAATCGAATCGGAAATGTGGACGGTGATTCAGGAGGCTGGAAGCAGGCTGACGGTGTTTAAACCTGCAGCTGCTGATGTAGTGGCCATCAAACTGAGGGTCAGATTTGCACTTAAAGCCAGCAAGTTGGGCCTATAGAAGATTATATGATGATATTAGAACACATCAGGTTGTTGCTGTAGCACATTACATCTTGAAATAAGCAGTTTAGTTAAGCCTGGTGAGTAGACTTATGACACAAACTACATTTTAGATATGAGATTCTTCCAGTGCTGTGTGAGTGTGCAAATAGAGAAATTCATTCATATGGCGACACACATTGAGTCCAACGCATCCATACGTGTCTTGTGTCTGCAGGAAAGCCGACCCGTGGGCCCGGCTCCGAGCTTCTGCTACCTGCTGTCGGGTCAGCAGAGCTCGGTCGAGCCCACCGAGCCGCAGACCGAGTCCCCGCTGTACCGTCACCCGGCCACGCGAACCTTACAAGACGTACTGCAGGTGAACAGCTTCTCACACGCAGGAGTTTGCGATAACTTATCTTCAGCGTGTGGATTTTTTTTTTTTTAAACCTTTTTTTTCTTTTTTTTTTCCAGAGCGAGACGACAACCTGCCGCTGCACTTTCACGGCCACTGTCTTGTACAAGAGAATGCAGGTATTTCAGGTCTTGACAGTCAAACAGTGACTGATTTCTCTTGGCTTCGTTTAAAGAGCAGAGTAAACACTGCGCCTTCTGGAGCGCCTCACTCGTCCTGTGGAGATCATTTAAACTAACAAACTGATAAGGCCGAGCTCTGACGTCGAGGCCGGCGCTCGTATCGCTCCGGGTATGACAATCTGTGTGAGGCCCTGGCGTTCTTTACCATTGATTGGCGAGACCTTTAAACTTTGACCAAGAGTGAGATAGCAGCTCAGATCAAAGTGGTGGACTTTGCCACGCACTCACACCACTGAAACACAGATACACCTCTTTTTTTTAATCCTGTGTGTAGCTTGTTGAATTAATAACCTCATCAGGGCTGTTTTTCAAATGACTTTTTTTTCAAACACACATGATAATTTCCATCCAATTTCTGCCTTGTAAGCTTTTGTTGCTTCTTGTTTCCTTTAAACGTGTGTCTTTCTAGGTCATTCTGTTTCTAAGTAGCTCTCAGTCTTCTTCTCTGCTTCTCTGTCTTTGTCTGTGTTTCGACGTCAGAGCACCGATGTAGGCCAGGGTGAGGTTTGGTTGGTGCTGACAGACCCCAGTCTTCAGGAGGAGCAGCCCGAGACGCCTCGCAGACGAACAGTGGCTCTGTGTGTGAACGCTTCCTGCGCGCTCACTTCCTCCGTCCTCGAAGCACTGAATTCCCCCGCTGTGTGTCGCATGTCATTCACAGATGCCATCAAAGAGCGCGGTAAAGCTTTGTTCTGACCATTTAGGCGTTATTTAACGGGACTTGTGTGCAGAAGTCGCCCAGACAGTGAGGGACAGTGAATTCTGCATTGTCAGCTTCGTATACTTTAATTATAAGCAGTAAAAATGATGGTTGTGCACTTCAATGTGGCCTGTGACTGATATTTTTATTAGAAATGACATTAAAAATGAGCGGTTACAAGGTGAATGTGCACGGCCATGAGATGATTCAAGATATGTCATGTTGATAGATGCAAAGGATCAGAAATTCTCAGCTCGAATAAACTCAAAGAAAGTCTGTCGGTCACTCGAAGTCACTTTAATAACACGACGCTGAGGTCCTCAAACAAACCTGTCTCGTCTGAGTGAACTTCGACCGACGAAGCTCCAACAGATGAAGCACGGTTGTTAAAGTGAGCTCAGGTGCAGAACAGTGTGCAGGACAAGATTTCTGAATTCTTTGATTAAAAAAAAAAAAAAAAACCTCAGTTATTGGATTTAAATCACGTGGAGGTTTAAAGGTAAATGTCTCTTTGCTAAAACAGATAAAAAGCTCATAAATATCTGAAGCCCAAACCAAAAAAAAAACTTTAAATAACCCCGAATTGTACTTAAATGATAATTAGTGTTGATTTCAGTGTGTGAATGTTTCTGCTGTCGCTCTGTGGGTCGGTCAAACTCGGCAGCGTCGCACCAAACGGCAAGTATCAGGTTATCAGGTTGCCTCCCTGCAACTTTACAAAAACCACACATTTGTTTTGTTATGTGTGAGTCTGCAAACTCTAACGTGTTAAATGAGAAGCTGTCCGCAGCCTCACACAGGAAAACAAACAAGCGTGCAAATAAATGACTCTGCTGTGATTAGATCAGCCGCTAACTTGTCCTGGATGGAGATCTTTAAAGCAATTTGCAAAAAAAACTCAATTTCCAGACAAGCTTTTATTTGGCTAATGAGAATATCTTTACTCTTGAAGACAAACTTTTTAAATGATTGTGTTAAATGCTGTCTTTAGGAAAGCTGCAGGGGGCTCGCACTAGTCCTCAGATGCACAATATTTTGTGTGACTTCTTGTTTCCCCAAATCTGTACCATGGTGGAGAGTACAAAGTTAGCACGGCCCACAGAGCCGCAATAGCCACAACAATAGGAAATACGCAAAACTGAAACAAACCAAAACTCTCCTATAAGCACTGGTGCAGTAAGGAAATGGTTTAGCTGCTTTCCATCACTGGTTACTGGGTTGATTTAAAGCTGCATAAAAGACAATGAAATTAGGTATAAAGTAGGGATTTTAAAATCTTTTCATCATGCAACTCTTTGCAAAAATGTGTTTCGGATGTTTCTGAGTTGTTGACAGTTATAAACACTAAAATGTGTGTTTGCAGGTTTTGGAGGGAACTGCTGCTGCTATTTGTTCTGACTGTTTGTTCTTATCTTATTTTAATTTCAACACTTCAAAACGCAGGCGTCCTCGTCTGTGCCGAGCAGTCCGTCGTCGAGGTTTGCCCCGTGGAGCCCGAGGCCCTTCTCGAGTCCACAACCGGGCCTTTGCAGTCGCTGGCCGAGCCCCAGGCGGAGACCCTGCCCCGGCCTGTGAGACTGGATCCCCTGAGCGCAGAGACCACACCCAACTCCCTGTGCACTCTCACAGGTCGGTTTCTGCCTTTCACTCAGTGCTGTGGTTTTCCTTGTAGCTCGCCTCATCTAAAGTGATTTCTGCAGAGCATGCCCGATGTGTCAGGGGAAGAAAACCGCTTGTTTTTTTATATATATAAGTTTATAGCGACCCGGATGCTTTGATGTGGCTGCAAGGCATCGCATTTCTGCTGTTTGTTATTCAGTGTCCTCGGGCTGCCATTGTTAGGGACTTTATGAAATGAAAACACTTGAAATATTGTTGGATTCATGTGAATTCCCATGTCATTTTTCAGTGAAATTAACATGCCCGCTCCCCATGAGGCTTTGAGTTTCAGTGGAGGGTGGAATAACATTGTGACAGTGAGTTACAGCCAGTGGGCGCATTGTTCTATTACCCTCAATCATTACTTTTTTGCTTACAAGTCGTGTTGTTTCTTGACATTTTAGGACTTTTTAATGTTCGCAAACATGCAGCTATGATTTCCAACAGCTGTCACAACTCAGAGATAAATAAACTCTGCTGCCTGGTTAAAACAGAAGTGCACTCACTCCTTCACATATCAGTTAAAAGTCCTTCTTGTGAATTTTTCCTCGAGTCCTTTGAATTATGTAAATGCGGTGTAAAAAAAAAAAAGTACCATAAAGCAGATAATAATCTGCATCTGCTGCCTTCATGTCACAGTTGAGGGCAAAGATCAAACTGTGAGCCCTCTCGGTTCTGGCCTCTGTGGCTCCACATGTTTGCTCAGGTGGCTGAATGAAAATAAAACAAAATGATTGTCTTTTGCACTCGTGCACGAGTCGTACCTTCTGGAAATTACCAGCGGAAAAAAGGCCAAAAGCACGAGAAGTTATTATCAGGTTCAAGTGCAGTATCTTTTCTTTCTTTTTTTTTTTTGAGGAGCCATGTTTGTGTTTGTGGGGCAGCAACTCCGGTTGTCAAGCGAGATGGTGTTAAGCAGTGTGCGTCTCTGCTGCATTTATCTCTGCCATCTGAGATAAAAATGAAAGGGATGTGTTTATCTCTTCCACCCTGTCACTAACACACACAATTTGAAACCGATGCGTAGATCATTTATCGCTGTTACTTCTTGTTAAGATGTTGACACTAAAAAGAAACGCCGATAAGTAATATTGAGCTGTGAGTTAACTAAGAACCTCGTAGAACAGCAAAGTGTGCACCAATGCTTCTGAAAACTGTGTTGATTACTGGTTTTAATAGTCGTATTTGTGTGTGCAGGGGTGATAGTCGGCGTGGACGAGAACACGGCGTTTTCTTGGCCCGCCTGCAATCACTGTGGAAGTGACGGCTTAGAGAGGCCGGCTGAAGGACTGTAAGTTGTTGTAATTTATTAGAATATGTTTGTGTTTGTCGCCCGGGTGGATCGTAACGTGGTTCTGTGTTCACAGTCAAAGCTTCAGCTGTGCTTCTTGCAAGACGGCGGTGGACAAGCCAGACACGAAGATCCAGCTGGAGGTGTTCCTCACGTCGTCTTTGTTAAGCGACGGCACCATAAAGGTTAAGGTACAAGCTTCAGCTGGCGAAATGCTTTGGACTCGTTGTGTTTTTAGTGGATGAATAGTTGAATATGCTTATTTTAGATGAGATTAGGAAGTGGGAATCCAGAGCCATTAGCCAGTTAGCTTAGCTGAGCACAAAGACAGGTGACAAGTGTCCAAAACACAACTGGATCAACCTACCGGCTCAATGATTAACGCGTCATATCTGTGTGTTCGGTCCATACACACCTGTAATGTGAACATGACTCACTGTTGTACATGAGGCCGTGATTCAGACAGTTTCTTGGCCAGGACCAGAAACTTCCTGGACTCCTTTCTGGCTGGCTGCCATTTGATCTGTGCCCAGAGTATCTGTGTCTACAGTCTTAAATACTCCCAGTGCAGGTCCACCCTAAAAAAAATAAAGGCATGAAATATCTTGAATACTTGTAAGACAGCAACTATATTAACTTTTTTATTTATGGTTGCTTAAAGAGACAGATAGGCCTGCACTCTGTAGTCTCACGTTAAATCTGAGATATTTGTGGACATTTATTGCAACGCTGTTTTCAAAAAGTGTTTTTAATCGGTCAGTTTTCTGCCTGTTATTTGTGTCCACTTCATTGCAGTTAATTAGTTGTATTAGTAGAAAGTATAACACATAAATGTTGATGTTTTGTTGATGTTAAATTGTAGGTTTTAATTAGATTCAAAACCTTGCAGCAAAGACATAAACTGATTCATTTGCACAAGTCTCACAACAAGCTGTCATTAGATGAAACAAGCAAAGTCTTACTTAATGAACTTAAACGACTCATGTTCTGTGACTTTGGACGGAGCCAGCTTGCTGTTTCCACCCACTTTCTGCTTTCATGCTACGCTAAGCTAACCACACATTCTAAACTATTCTGCAGGAGCAACAGGGAGGTAGCAAGAAAAAGTGTATTTATTGTGTGTTTTTTAATATTAGCAGTATGATAGTGCTAAAAGCAGCAGAATAGGAGGGGGAGTGATGAGTGACCTCCAACCTAAACAAACATCTGTCCTGCTGAAGCATCCACACGTTGAACCTGCAGCGGGACTCATAAAGATAAAATCCATCTTGTCTGCATTAAACAGTCGATGTGCACATCTGCATGACGCTGTTTTATTACAGAGAACCTGCTGTGACTTTGCAATCAGAAATCGAAGTGAGCCAAACTGATAAACTTATCAGAGTCCTTCGTTATCGGCCAGCTGATGATTTAACTCCTTCGTTTACCCTCCGGAGAGCGCGACGCGTTAACGCGGCCTCAATTTACAACTCCTGAGGCGATAATTAAAAAGACATCACTGCTCTCTTTTATCTTCCCCGACAGCTGCAGCAGAAGACCATCGAGTCGGTCCTGAACGCCGCGGCGCTGGAGAGCAGCGAGGTGCGTTCGCTGTACGAGCCGTTACATAACGACGGGCCGCATTGATCTCCTGTCAGCGTGTCCTGAAAGCACAGTCGTCTACTCAAATAATCAGGCCGGTCATTGATACAGTTGAAGGAGTTTGCTGCCAGAGTACTGACGTAATCTTCCACTCCCTCCTGCAGCCGCTGATTGTGTTTTCCTTCAGTTTGCATGCAGTTTTTACACTCTATTTTCTACACGGGTGCTATTGTTATAATGAAGTGCATATACTGTAGTTTTAGTGTAGGCGTTAACGTCTTAGATCACTGGAATTACTGCTGACCAGCGTGGGAGTGCAAAGGTCTTAAGTGCAAACATTTCTGCAGCGTCATCAAATTCAACTACTGTACAGAGTGTTTTTTTTTTTCATGTGGACGTAGAGCAGCAAGTGATTTAAACTACAGGTGGTTTGTAAGAAAAGACAAGCAGTTGTGCATGTGTTCAGTTTGTTGAACCGCCTGCTTCAGTTCCCAGGTTACGACGTGGAGAATGTCCTGGGAAAAGAGGTGGGCCCCATCCCCGCTTACGTCCGAGCCGTCACCAGGAAGCCTGCCCTCTGGATCGGCCTGGAGGAGATCCACCTCCGTATCAATCCTCAGGCTTCAGCTGGCTCCAAGGATCTGCACACGGGGGCTTCGCTCTGAGCCAGTTTATCCTCATCTCCCCCTCTGAAGGCCTCCCTGACAGCGCGAGGAGAACGGGCTGCGGGAAGACAAGGTCCTGTTTGTGTTAATGATATGCGGACCAGCAGTTGACAGCCCAAGGGTAGACCAGTGGCATGCAGTCTGTCAGAGCGGCCCACGTGGTTCATGGACTCCAGTGTGACTTTAAGATCAGGACTGTTGGCTTTTTTCAAAACCTTCCCCCCTATTCCAACTCCACTACCTCTGTACTGAAGTGTCAATAAAGGTTTATTTTTTGCTGACTTGATGCTTTCTACTTCCCATTGCTCCTCTGTTTCCTCAACTTAAACACAGACCACACACTTCTGCAACTTTTCAGCGATTTTATTATAGATTCCATAAACAAAACAAAAAAAATGTTTTCAAGGTTTCATACAAACTATATAAAAGATCATGCTCTGGCTCTTATACAAAGTTTGGAATTATAAAACATGTACCATGTCAGGTATAACATCATGTAAATGCAGTGGTAAAATAATTTAATACGGAGAAAAATCCCACAAAAAAATATGGCAGCAACATCATATATTTTCCAGTGCCATTATGGTAAGCTTAAAATACATCTGGTACAGATGGTAAAGTGTCTGTTGAGGTATGTCTTCTAAAAGCTCAGTTCATAGAAGAATGGGTTTGTCACCGGCTCTCTGCCCCCGTGGAGCCCGGGAACGAGGAGCTGGGCATCTGCTTGAAGAAGTCTCTGAGCCCGGTGAGCTCTCTGGTTAGCTGCTCGATGGTTTTGTGAAGTCTGTCGTTCTCTGAGCTCAGTTCAAGCAACTTCTGCTGCATCTCCAGGTTGCGCCTCTTGGCTTTGTCCCTGCTTTTCCTCACGGCTATGTTATTCCTCTCTCGCCTCTGTCGGTACTCCACGCTCAGCCGGTCCACCGCCTTCTTGCCCTTCTCCCTGCCGATCTTCCGCGGCGAGGACTTGGCCGTGCAGGAGACGGGCTCCGGGGTGGTGGGAGGCGTCGGCTGCCCCGTGGGCAGGCTGACGGAGGTCTGGGCGCAGGTCTCGATCTGGGACGGCAGGGACGAGGACATGTCGCTGTCACTCCAGTCGGACTCCTGCTTGATGGGCGCGCTGAACGGCCCCTTGTCCAGCCCGCCGTCCGCCCGCCGCTCGGCGCTGTAGGCGGCTGACAGCTGCTGCATGCCGCCGGGCAGCCCGGAGCCCTGCATGGTGTAGAAATCCGCCTTCTCCTGCTTCACAGTGTTGAACAGGTCGAGGAAGAGCTCGTCGTTGCACAGCTCCAGGTTGGGCACGGCCGTCATGGACTCGATGTACTGGCTGAAGTCGATGGCGCTCTCGTCGTCGTACATGGCAGCGGTGGTGCTCAGCTCCACCATGGTGCTGCTGTCCTCGGCCGCGCCGTCGCTCCTGCTGCCCGGCTTGCAGACCCCCTGCTGCGGGCCGCCCAGCTTGGAGCTCTCGTAGAAGTTAGCAGGCTCCATCGCCCAACTCATGTTGCATTGTGGAGACACGCAGTGGGAGTCCAGGCTGTATATGTCGCACATGAACCCGGGTGACTTGCCCACGTGGTTTAGGAAGGAAATAAACTTTTAAGAAAAGTAAGCCACAGGTGTGACAGCTCTGCAGTGGCTGCTCTGTCTGCGCAGGCGCTGTTCTGTCCCTTCGCTCTGCTGGCGTGTGTCCCTGCGTGTTGCCTGTCAGGCTGCTGTCACGGCTCTCGGACACCTCCTGTCACTTCTCTGAGGAGTCGCTACTTTCGCGGAGAGTTTTGTATCGTCGCCCCGCCGACGTCACACATGCCGCCCTCTCACGAGCCAGTCAAGTGCAAACGGGGGTCACGTGGTGTCGGTAAACTTCCCATTTGAGGACGGAGGGGCGTGCGCGCGCTGCCGCCCACCTCCTACTACCAGCGCATGAATGGCTCCCACTTGTTTACATAGTGCAGCGCGAGCTCGGCCTGTTCGGGATTAACTTTTATTTGTCACCAGGAACACAAACGTCTGACTCACTTTTTGTATTTTTTTTTTCTTAACAATTTACCAGATTTTACAAACTCGCCATTTTTGTTTATTTATTTATTTATCACCCATTAAAGCAGCTTTTATCTGTAAACACGTTGAGTAAAAGCATGAAGTGGCTCAAAAGTCACTCAGAATAGCTCTTAGACATTTTTGCAGCAAAAAGTGCAAATACAGGCAGAATTAGACATTCAGTTTTAAATCTATGTTTTGTTTATTTGTGATTATTGTGCGTTAGTAGACAGGCTGGTGGACACTTTTTTAAAAAAGTGACAAATAAAACGCACCTGATCGTATTTTCTTACAAACAGTGTCCATATGAGCTCCTCTTAAATAACACATGTGCTGACACTTCTCGGAAATGTTCCCATGTTTCCTCCTAGGAAGTTTGCAGTACTTTTCCTCTGTCACAGCCCTCTCTCGGATGGGAACTGCGCCACACGGTGGTTGGTGTGCGAAGCTGCAGGATGTGTCATAAGGTGTGGAGGAAAAATTCTTATTATGTCCTTCATGCTTTTATAAGCTAATTAAGCATGTTAAATGCTTATCAATATCATACACGTTTATCAATTTTACAACTGACAATAAAATAATTTTAAAATTGACATTTTCCATAATTAAAAAAAAACATTTTGTCAGTTTACTCTGAATATTTCTGCCATGTTTTTTTTTAAGACAAATCAATATCAATATTGAAAATATAAACACAGCGAATAGTCTTCTTTTCCAACAAAGAGGAAAAGTTAAACTTCTTGTTTCTGTTGTTTTAAAGGGTTAAATTTAACCAAATGTGCACCAAAATCTATGAGCTGTTCGACTGGTGACAAATGACTGAACTTTGAGTTGATCCGCAGCCCAGACAGGTGTGGCTCTTAAAAGACACGGATCAGATATTATGACTTGTATTCAGACACTCATCTGACCGGTGACGATAAAAGGTCGCGTTAAAATGCACCTTCAACAGACGACAAGAGAAAGAGGAGAACGGATGGATGCTGACGTGTCTGTCTGGGCCATAAACAGGCTCTTGAACGTCCACAACTCCATCTTTTGTCGTCTAAGGAATCCTTTCCGGCAGACAACGTGCCACATGATGCTCTGGATGGACGTGTGTTTATTATTGTGACATTACATCATCTTGTCCCTGATAATGTGAATCATCACTGACCTGTGATTTCTGGCCTATGACCCCGGCTCTCCATCTGCACATTATCACATCCAGTCGGCTGTTTCCGTTGTAGAGATGTCATGTGTGGGAACAACAAATACTTACAGATGTTAAAAACTATTAATAGAAGTCAGTACACTCATGCTGCGTTTATATTTGTGTTTGCTAGAGATTGTTGACGTGTTTAGATATTAAACTTCTGTGTCTAAATGGAAAGTTCCATCTTAAGAAATCAATGCGTGATAAACGACTGATCCTAAGACAGCATTAGATATACCCTTATTACCTCTGCAATCAGTCAGTAAAGCAGCTCAGCCATGAATTCTAACATTACAAAGCTTATAATGGTTAAATATTTAAAATGTCTAAGCTGGGTGTTGCATGCATGGGAAAAGATTTTAGGGGATGATGGAAAGAATACATCCCTCTCAATTTTTAGAACATGGAGGAAGCAGAGGACTTTTATTTTGGGGGGAAAAAAACACTAACATTACTAATAGCTTCAATGCCTCCAACAGATATGGGTCTCAGACAGATTTAATCAATGTTTATTACTTGGTTATAGCAAAAAAAAAAAAGTGCCGCATTCTCTTTTTCAGCCAACTTCAGTAAGATGGTTGAGGAGCACGTGATTCCTAAAACACAGCTAAGTTTTATATGTTATGAATGAGCACAAAGTTTTGGACGTGAGCTGTTAAAATCCATCCGTTTATATATGAACTCAAATAAGCTCATTAATCAATATGTAAATAGTTGCTGTATGCACATTTAAAGAGGTTAATTCCTCAAAATAAGAGGACGAAATCATGCCATATATAGCAAATATCATAAAGAGGGATAAAAAAATAAATAAGAAAAGGAGATTAAATATTTGACAGTAAAGCAGAATATGTGGGAGTCTGTCTTCATTATGTTGTGGTACATTTTAAAGACGTTTCCAAGTTAAACTATTGCAGAGGAAGCTCAGATTGGAGTCACCAGAAAGCAGAACATGAGGAGTTTCTCTCTCAATATTTCAGATCCACTGTTTATGTGCTCCATGGATGGTAAACAAACCCTATTTCCATGGTAAAGGTGGAGGATCAGATGCACTAAAGTGAGAGCTGGTTCTATTTTCCTCTCTTGAAGGTGGTAGAATATTAGAAACACCTGAAAACCTAAATGCTGAAACAGCAAACTGAAATAACACCTTAGTTACAGAAGAAAGACAACGAGACTTTAAGGAAGGGGACTGTATTTCTTTAGTCAATTCTAAAACTATATAAATTCTATTTAATTCTATTTATATATAATCTGTTATATGTATAACCCAGCTGTTGATCCGGTGTCACGTCTTTTTTCATGTTTGAGCGTGTGTTTGATTGTATGTTTTGTATTTTGGCATCGTCAGCTGTTTAAATAAAGATAGAGAAAAAAAAACCCATCGCTTTCTGTTGGACCAAACCAAATCAGCTCAGGGGGTGAATGAGCACAAAGCCACACGCAGGAAACGCAGATCGTCTTTTAGATACCAACCAGAAAAATAAGAATTTTTAAAAGTATTTTTCAAACGATTTATTCCGTTTTAAAGCTTCCCTTAGTGTTTAATTAAACTCGCATCGGCAGAAACTCAACACACCTCCCTCCCTCTTCCGTGCAACAGTCAGCCGGAAACAAAAATCGCGATCCTGGCCTCTCATTGGTCCAAAGTTCCCCGCGAAAATCACGTCACCCGCAGTTTCGCGCCAGTTCTGCAGCCCTCGGACGTACACACAAGAAGAGGTGAGAACAAACGGGTTTAACGCGGATATTCGCCGTTAAACTGTTAGTTTTCGTGTTATTTCCACAGTGAGGGTTGTTAAACAAGTTATCCCGAGTGTGCACGGATGTGATTTATGATTTAAAGTCTCGTTTTTACGCGTTAAACAGGATCTAAAGCTGCAGGTTAGTGTCGGCTTATTGTCTCCTCTCAGCCACATGTCAAATGGTGGCTCAGGCTCGGTTCACTTTCTGAATTACTCAGTAAAAGTTGTATTATTGGTAGTAATAGTACATCTAAACAACGTTTTTGTTTGATGTGTGTAAAGTCTGACGTGTATTAGTTGATTTTATTCAGAATAACTTGAGTTGATTTGTTGAGTTTCCCTTCTGGGATAAATAAAGTATTTTTCATTTCATTTGATTTACGGTCCAGTAAACACATAAATATCATCATTATTTTAACCTCATGGTCGGTCAGGCCTTGTTAGATCAGTGTTTTATACTCTGTTAGTTGTGTAAAGTGTAGTTTTTAATCGTATGTAGACTTGCATCGTGCAGAACAGCCTGATGACACGTTTAGCAGGAAACAGCAGAAGAGTCACAAAATGTACAGATTCAGCTGCAGGACGAGAAAACTTTATCTGACAACTGGTGTCAAAGCTGCTCACAGTCAGTCACCATTAAATGTATTTAATTAAAACTGGAGAATCTTAGTGTGAGGATTTGGATGAACTTGTATTCCTTTCTATAAACACAGTAAATATGTGACGTGTTAAACATGCATGCAAAGACGTTTAGATGAGTTTTTAGCAAGGTGGAGAAGTTGATAGGGGGTAAAAGAAAACAAAAAGCAGATGAAAGTTGTCCATTTGTCTACAAGCCTGAGCAGATTCAACAAAAACCTTTTTAAACTAATTGGGAAGTGGTGGCCATTAAATTTCCCAAACGCTCAGCTGATCCTGCTCCAGCTGTGAGCGCCTTCTGGGATGTTATAAGCACATCAAACCTCCAACTCGGAGGCCACAGCCGCTCCCTAAAGAGCCAGCTGTTGATGGTTTAACATCCTTAAGTGTAGAAGAAATGTTTGCTCTCCTCGTCTGCACAGTTCCTTCCGGTAAACGGTGAAGTGACATTAATCCTTTTTGTTATCGGTAGATATCCCAGCAACGATGTCTTCCCCAACTTCAACTCCTGGTGGCCGCAAGCGTGGAAGGAGCACCAACCCTCCTACACGTAAGTTCACGTTGCTTTCTTTCGGTAGTTTTGTGGGTTTCTGCGTTGTCCCGTTGTGAACTTTGCCTTGTGTGACCCCAGCCAGCAGCGAGGACCCCACCTCGCCTGCCTCCCAGCGGCGCAGAGGTCAGGACTCCTCCAACGGCGACCTGATGCCGATGCCCACCTCCCCGGCCACAGACATGCTCAGTCCGTCAGCGCCGCAGGACACCTCTCTGTTCTCCAGCCCACGGCCTTCAGGTGTGTGACTCAGTGTCGGGTCATTCTGTGAAAGCTTAATCAGGGGCATCCAAAACTTCAGGATGTCTAATGAAGACATGCGAACTGATGCCTGCGTACTATGAATATTTTCTGAGTTACAGGCCGTTGAAGTATGGAGAGGTGGAGGGAAACTGTGTGATTTTTAATCCTTGAACTCCGTTTAAAAAGTGCAACCTACTAAGTACTACATCTGCTCCAAGTGTCATAATCTAAAACCACAATCTAGTTTTTGTTGTTTCTATTGAGCATCAGTATCATGTGATGGATCGTAGTTTGACAGAAAAACTGACATAATGTATTTGAATCCAGCATTGGTACCCAGGATGTGTTATCTGTCATCTGTGACTGGAGAAAACTTTCCATCCATCCATCTTCTCCCGCTTATCCGCAGTCGGGTCGCGGAGGCAGCTGGAGAAAACTTTAAAAAGTGCAATTCAAGGCTGTTATTTGTCATTTGTGTACAAACAGACAGTCCCGGCACATTGGAGTTCTTGTGCAGGGCTCTCTTTGAGTCGAGTAAAAACACCTAATGGAACGCTACAAGAGTAATAAAAGATATAATCTAATAAATAAATATTGCAGTTGTCTAGAAACATGTAGAGGATTTTGTACTTTTATCAATTGTGCAAAATAAAACCTTTACAATAACTTGTTTTGACCTGGGCTGCCCGGTGTCTTGGTGGTTAGCACCGTCGCCTCACAGCAAGAAGGTCGCCGGTTCACGTCCCGGTGAGGACACCCGGGATCTTTCTGCGTGGAGTCTCCATGTTCTCCCCGTGCAGCGTGGGTTCTCTCCGGGTTCTCCGGCTTCTTCCCACAGTCCAGAAACATGCTGAGGTTAATTGGTGATTCTAAATTGTCCGTAGGTGTGAATGTGAGTGTGCTTGGTTGTCTGTCTCTAAGTGTAGCCCTGTGATAGACTGGTTACCTGTCCAGGTGAACCTGCCTTCACCCTGAGTCAGCTGGGATAGACTCCAGCCCCCCATGACCCTAGTGAGGATTAAGGAGATGATGGATGGATGGATGTTTTGACCAACCAACTACTCCACATGCTGATATGACCTTTGAGATTTCACCCAAAGTGGACTTTTTAAAGGTTCAAGGCTCAAAGTTGGTTGTAGGACAAATCCTGCTGAGTAAAAATGAGATTTTGGCTTTTTATTTTAACACCTGTAGTGAAGGTAAAATTGATTTGATGTGTTTTTTAGCCCTGAAACTTTCCTGTTACTGTCTCTTGTACTTGTAAAGTTATAAAGGCTCAAAAATGCTGGAAAATAGTGTGAATTAATAAGATTTCAACCCACCCTCATCTTCTTGAAGGGCTGTAACTCAGAAAATATTTATATTATGAAGGTAAGATTTTGCATAGTGTCATTGAATATGCTAAAGTTGGAGCACAAAGTTCAGGAGGAGATCTAATCTAATCCTCTCTTTGACGTTTGACTGTGTCTCCTTCAACAGTCCAGCCTCACGATGTGGACATGAGCTCCCCTCTGATGTACGGGACGCCCAGCTCCCGGGTCGAGGGAACCCCACGCAGCGGAGTCCGAGGCACGCCGGCCAGACAGCGTCCTGATCTGGGCTCAGTCAGGAAGGCTCCCCAGGTTGACCTTCACTCTGAGCCGGTCAGTACAGCAGCAGCAGTAGTTAAACTGTCATTTATTGAACCTGTATGAAGCCCAGATATTAACTTTGTCTTAATCTCACAGCCAAGCACCGATGGAGCAGTAGCCAGCGAGCAGAACGCCGGCCAGAGGCTGGTGATCTGGGGAACCGACGTCAACGTGGGGACCTGCAAGGAGAAGTTTCAGGTATGGAAGTAGTTCTAGATGTCTGCTTTCTTAAAAAATACCCTGTTATTGTCATTGTTGGAGAGTGAATGTGCTTTGCGTTGCTCTGCTTCCAGAGGTTTCTGCAGAGGTTCATCGACCCGACCTCCACCGAAGACGAAAACGCGGGTCTGGATCTGAACGAGCCGTTGTACATGCAGAAGCTGGAGGAGGTGAGTTTCTCTGAACGTGTACGCAGGTTTAAGTCAGACTCCCGCTACATGATGTTTGTTAATTATGACCACTGGAGAGCTGACAGGAAATGAAAGAACAGAGATGCTGCGTGTGATGTTAGAAGTCTTAATGTTGCAGCGTGCTTTCGATTTAATCTTGACCGTTAATCTTCGTCTCACAGATCAGCGTCGTCGGCGACCCCGTGCTGAATGTGAATTGCCGACATGTGCAGTCCTTCGATGCAGAACTCTACAGGCAGCTCATCTGCTACCCTCAGGTAAAGTCTCTTTTCTCTTCATGTGTGCATCATCCAGTCAGTTTGGATGCAGATTATTTGCTCTGATTTCACACATTTTTAAAGACGTTCTTATATAAATTACATTTCTCTGCTCTACTTGTATAAAATCAACCCAAAGCTAATGCATCTATAATCAATAGACTTTTAAACATGAGGGCTAAAGTTTATTTCCCTACAAGCTGCTCAACCCTGACAGCAGGTGACTGAGTGGATGAGTCACCCTCCTTTCTACAGACGAGCTTCAAAATTGCCCCTTTTCGCTGAAGTTTTGTTCCCTTCACAGGAAGTCATCCCGACCTTCGACATGGCAGTCAACGAGCTCTTCTTTGAGCGTTTCCCTGACTCAATCCTGGAGTACCAGATCCAAGTCCGCCCCTACAACGCCCTGAAAACCAGAAACATGAGGAGCCTGAACCCAGAAGGTGCGTGTACTCGGTATTGCAGACGATGTCGCCGGATGCCTGCGGAGTGACATCGCACTAATTGGGGCTAGCGTTGGCAGGATGTTCCACCTCAGATTTAATGTGGGTTTTTTGTGAACGTCGAGGTACGAGCTTGGAGGCTAAAGCTGCCGCGTGCCTTCTGTCCACAGACATCGATCAGCTGATCACCATCAGCGGCATGGTGATCCGCACCTCGCAGCTCATCCCCGAGATGCAGGAGGGCTTCTTCCAGTGCCAGGTGTGCGCCTTCAGCACCCGCGTGGAGGTGGATCGCGGGCGCATCGCTGAGCCCGCCGTGTGTCGCAACTGCAACAACACCCACAGTCTGGCGCTGGTTCACAATCGCTCAGTCTTTTCAGACAAGCAGATGGTGAGAGTTTGGAGGGGTTGGTAGCGGGGCAGATTGCTTACAGTCAACAACACCTAATCTCAGAATATGTTAGGTGGTAATTAGTGAGGTGTTGCTGTCGAGGTCACGACATCTGTTCCTTTATCGATCTTCCTGTGCAACAGATTAAAATTCAAGAGTCTCCCGAAGACATGCCGGCCGGTCAGACGCCCCACACCACCATCGTGTACGCTCACAATGACCTGGTTGATAAAGTGCAGCCAGGAGACAGAGTCAACATCACCGGTAAGAACTCCTACTGTTCATCTCATTAGTATCCCGTCACTGGTTCAGCTCGCCAAGTGTTTCATTAAACGACACCAGAACTGATGAAGCCTCTTGGATGAGAAGAGTCCAGTTGCTACGGTTAAACTATGAGAACAAACATGACCTGGATGACTGAGACTCTTCAGACATGTTTCATTGACGTGTTCAAGTTTTAAAAATGATGAAACTAACTCTCAGTTTCTTGGAACTGGATCTTCAGGGACTCAGATATTTGTTGTGCGCTCAATATGAGAATGAAAGAAAAGCAGAATTCCTCCCAGTTGAAAAGCTGAACTTGGGAATAGTTTATATTTTTGCTCGAAAACGGACTCACACAGTGGGTTAGTCGTGGGTGCAGAACATTTTTGTGTTGATTAACTAATGATTTTGGCTTTAATGTAGTCTATATATATGTAGCTAGAGCTTGTCCAACATTTTGACAGTAATATTAAACACAAACAATGTCGTAAATCAACATTTGAAAGGCACAAATGTCCCTTTTTTCTTGACAAACATTATTTAATCATGAAACTTGGTTAAGCTGTTCGTGGGCACACATCCTAGCAGCCTCTCCGCTGTCTGTGCAGGCGTCTACCGAGCCGTCCCCATGCGCGTCAACCCGCGCCAGAACAACGTGAAGTCCGTCTACAAAACCCACATCGACGCCATCCACTTCCGCAAGACGGACGAGAAACGCCTGCACAGCTTGGACGAGGAGGCTGAGCAGAAGCTCTTCACCGAGGACCGCGTGCAGACCCTGAAGGAGCTGGCAGCCAAGCCAGACGTGTACGAACGCCTCTCCTCTGCCCTCGCGCCCAGCATCTACGAACATGAGGACATCAAAAAGGTGAGCGTGCGAGTGGACGCCGGCCAAGGTCTGAGTGTTAAACCTGCTCACGAGCCCTCAGTCGTGCTGATCTGCATGATGAGTAACGCTCCGGTTGTGGCTCGGGTTGAAGGAAAAGTCGGCGGAAGTCGAACGCTGTTATAGTTGGAAACAGAACGGAGATTTGGGTGAATTATAGCAGGAACCAGTCAACACATGAATGACTGAACAGCACTCGTTAATGTTCATCCACCTGTGAGTTCAGAAATCTGTTTAAATGGGGTGTTTCTCAGTGTTTCTAACAGGGAACCAGTACTGAAAGTGGATCACATTATGTCTGATTCTTAGATGGTTTTTGATGATGGGCTCCGGTTAATCTTAAAAATGACAAACCGTTGTTTATTCCTTGACAAAAAACTCATGTTTTATCTACGAGTTGACAATATTTAGTCAGAAAAACAGTTAATTTCCCCCAAAACAAGAGAAAAACTGATGAGAAAACTTGCTCTCAGTCCTCGGTTTCACTCCTGACCGACCAGAACTTTGCTGCAAGTCGTTCCTCTCCTGCAGCTACGCATTAAAGACGATACGACTAAAAATATCTTTAATAAATGTATTTAATCTTCAACTAATTGTCCTGCTGCTGCCTTCAAAACTGCTGATATGTTTTGGTGTGAATCCTTCAAAAAGCATGTTAAGCTTGTTCACATGTGAGACAAAAAGCTATTTAAAAAATGAGATAAATGGGCGTCGCTACAGCTCACCTAGCTGGGCGGGCGACCCATGAACAGGGCTGTAGCTCCACGATGCAGCGGTCGTGGGTTCAACTCCCGCTCACGACTCTTTGCTGCAGGTCTCTCTCCATTCTTCTCCCCTCTTTCCTGTCTCTCTGTTCTGCTCTAAATAAAGGCAAAAGCCCAAAAAAATCTAACTAAACCTTCAACACAAGCGTTGTCGAGGCTTTTGCATGTGACTTAACAAGTCAAAGTATCTTAACGGAGCTTTCTTTCCCTCTCTCCCGGTCCCAGGGCATCTTGCTGCAGCTGTTCGGTGGCACCCGTAAGGACTTCAGCCAGACCGGCCGGGGGAACTTCCGCGCCGAGGTGAACATCCTGCTCTGCGGCGATCCCGGCACCAGCAAGTCCCAGCTGCTGCAGTACGTCTTCAACCTGGTGCCCCGCGGCCAGTACACGTCGGGGAAGGGCTCCAGCGCCGTGGGCCTCACCGCCTACGTCATGAAGGACCCGGAGACCAGGCAGCTGGTCCTGCAGACCGGAGCTCTGGTCCTCAGCGACAACGGCATCTGCTGCATCGACGAGTTCGACAAGATGAGCGACAGCACGCGCTCGGTGCTGCACGAGGTGATGGAGCAGCAGACCCTCTCCATCGCCAAGGTGTGTGTGACAGACTGGTGCGTTCAGCTGAAGCTCAGGAAACGAGCTGCTGTTTCTCACTCCGTTTCTTTTTTTTAACTTTCTGTGTGCAGGCTGGAATCATTTGCCAGCTGAACGCCCGCACCGCCGTGCTGGCAGCCGCAAACCCCGTCGAGTCCCAGTGGAACCCCAAGAAAACCACCATCGAGAACATCCAGCTGCCTCACACGCTGCTGTCCAGGTGAGGAGCGGCAGAACCTCGCTGTTCTGACAAAGACGGTTAACTTTCACTAAATAGCAGAGGATCAGATTCAAGGCAACTCAAAGTGCTTCAGTAGGAAGACGCTGAAAGTGTTTGACTGTTCCTCTTATACTTAATTCATAAAACATTTTTATTTGTCTGCATCTCCGTCCTGTAACCTCTAACCAGATGCAGACTGAGGCGACAGTGAGCTCAGAAACCAGGTTCTCTTCTCTCATATTGTACTGAAACTGCATTTGAACCTGTTGACATGCAGCAGAGTGATTAAAATCTTCTTCTATTGACAAATGATTTGATCGGATTTACAAAGATGCTCACATTGAAGGAGTTTGCCACCTGTTCCCCTCCTTGGTTTCATTTTTTATTGGCATGTTTTCCACATTAAACGTCTTGAGGGGAGTGTTGGACGACACACTCCTCAGTTTTGTGAGATCTTTGTCCCCGTCTGTGTTTCAAAGCCGTCATGTCAGCGCCGTTTTTAACTTTGTTGCTCCTGCAGGTTCGACCTCATCTTCCTGATGCTGGATCCCCAGGACGAGGCGTACGACCGGCGGCTGGCCCACCACCTGGTGTCGCTGTACTACCAGAGCGAGGAGCAGATGGAGGAGGAGTTCCTGGACATGGCCGTGCTGAAGGACTACATCGCATACGCACGGACGTACATCAACCCGAGGCTGAGCGAGGAAGCCAGCCAGGCCCTCATCGAGGTTTGTCTGGATTCGTTCATTAAGGATTTCCGACCAGCCCTGGCTAACAGACCGCTGTTATGTGTTGGAATAATGTGTTATGAGTCCACCTGAACACATCTGACCTGGTGTACCTTTGGTCCTTCAGGCCTACGTTGACATGAGGAAGATCGGCAGCGGGCGTGGGATGGTGTCGGCCTACCCCAGACAGCTGGAGTCCCTGATCCGCCTGGCCGAAGCTCACGCCAAGGTGCGCTTCTCTGAGAAGGTGGAGAACATCGACGTGGAGGAGGCCAAGCGGCTGCACCGAGAGGCGCTCAAACAGTCGGCCACCGACCCCAGGACGGGATTCGTTGACATCTCCATTCTCACAACAGGTAAGAAGACCTCCAGAAGGTGACGGTGTTGTGACTCCTCCCACAATCCCGCTGTGATGAAGTGGAGGGATGTGATTAAAAACATTAATCTGATTAGTTGAAGGCTTTGTAATTAATTAATTGCAATCAAACAGCAACACAATAAGCAAAGGTTTTCAGTTCAAATACTTTTGGTTGACGACTGAATCAATGAATAGACGTGAACTTAAACAGCAAAAATGTTTATTTTTCATTTATATTTATCTCCATTTTTCATCCGTCTGCTGCATTCTCAGATTAGTGCAAACTCAGAGCACAGTTAGAGCGATTATGTTCAACATTTTAGGACTTTTTACACAGTTTGCACATAACCACACTCTTATCTAAGCTGCCATGGGGAAGGTTTTTTTGTGTGTATTTTAAACTTTCTGCCCAACAAGCCAAGCAACGTGGTCTCATCTTCCATCACTGTTCAACAAACGTTCCTGTTCATCTTCTTCACGCCTGGCAAACCAACTTTAGGTGCATTAGCGCCACCTACCGGCTGCAGTGTGTACATCAGTGTTACTGGTGTGCGTTATTTAATTAATCAAAATGAATGCTAAAAACCCACCCTGCTAGCTTTATCCTTCCATGTATTGCTTGTGATTCTGTTTGCTGACGTTACAATCGACCAGCCGGCTGCAGACAGAAGCATCAGAGCTTAAACAAAACATTTATTAGACGTGTGACAGAAGTTACTGGCAGCTGTTTGGGGGAAAAGAGCTTTGTCTGTTTAATGTGAGAATAATCTGAAGATGTTTGTGTTGTAGACAAAAGAAGGAATATAAACACATGAGTTTCCAGGATGCTGTTGGAGTTTCTTTTTTCTGACCTTTTCTAAAATCAGCAGCAGATAAACCGATTATAGAATCGTTGTCGTGGCCCAGCAGTCCGTTTCACTGTCGTTCTTGGCTTTTCTTATCACAGGTATGAGCGCCACGGCACGTAAGCGTAAGGAAGAGGTGGCCCAGGCCCTGAAGAAGCTGATCCAGACCAAAGGAAAGACTCCCGCCATGAAATACCAGCAGCTGCTGGATGACCTCAGAGGACAGTCTGAAACCGTACGTTGTCCTTTTATTGCCTTATTTTTAAAGCCAGATGTCAAGATATTGTAATTTTGGGAAACAGAACATATTTCGGTGAACCTGTTTATAGATACTTTACATTTCTCTCTCTTCTCGTAACGACCTTCTTGCTTGTCGCCCCGTCTGCAGGCGATCACCAAGGAGCTGTTCGACGAGGCGCTGCGAGCTCTGGCCGACGACGATTACTTGACAGTCACCGGAAAAACAGTCCGTCTCCTGGCTTGAGGCGCACCCAGCAATTATGTACAGTCCTTCATTTTAGATCCTGTCCTGTGTTGACTTATTTTCTGATGTTGTAAAAAGAAAAAAAAAACCTGTTTGTATAACTGAACCAACGTGTGTTTTGGTGTTGAATTATTCTCATATTTAGAGACGTGATTCAGAACTGCCGAATGAGTCATTGAAGCGTTTCTGTCCTGCTGCGACTTCAGAAAGAAAAAAAAAAGAAGAAGCAGGAAACACATGCTGTGGCCGTTCATATTTAAAAGTACTTATTTCATTTGTTAGTTGTTTTCAAGTAGTGCTCCGGCGGTTTTGTGCTTTGTTCTGGTAACTTGCGCTCTGCAGAACTTGTTCATTGTAGTTTTTCTTTTGTTTTGGACACTTTTGGACGACTTAGTGTTGCCACAGACTGTTTGTCTTAAAGAATAACCTGCATACACTGTTAATAGAAAATAAATAAAATGTTGCTCACTGAAAACGCAAAGTTGATTTTATTTTTTTTTTCCACTTTCATATTTCCCCCTCCAGTTGTTTTGCTGCAGCAGCATCATGCAGACGGTTAATTATTCTCCTGCAGCAGGTTGTTGCTGCGCTTCATCTAAACTATGTGACTTTTATGTTTGGAGTTGGGTTAAAGATGACAGTAAGAGGCTTAACCTTTGTTTGCGTCCTTGGAGCTGCTGACTACCGCCATATTTTAATGAACATCTTTAACGCTGGGCTGCAGGTGGCTCGGTGGTTAGCATCGTTGCCACGCAGCTAGAAGGTCGCCGGTTCGCGTCCCGCTGAGGACACCCGGGATCTTTCTGCGTGGAGTCTCCATGTTCTCCCCGTGCAGCGTGGGTTCTCTCCGGGTTCTCCGGCTTCCTCCCACAGTCCAGAAACATGCTGAGGTTAATTGGTGATTGTAAATTGTCCGTAGGTGTGAATGTGAGTGTGCTTGGTTGTCTGTCTCTAAGTGTAGCCCTGTGATAGACTGGTTACCTGTCCAGGTGAACCTGCCTTCACCCTGAGTCAGCTGGGATAGACTCCAGCCCCCCATGACCCTAGTGAGGATTAAGATGTAGAAATGATGGATGGATGGATGTTTAATGCTCCAGAGTTTCTCTCCTCTGGCAGAAAGTCCTGTTGCTATGGTAACCTGAGCTGCCACAGGTCCACGGCGGTCACAACCGCTACGTCTGTTATTTCATCTCATCTGTGACCGAGCAAAAGATTGCTTTAAATGCTCCCCAGATCCTCCTGTTGGATGTTATCTGTTCGTAATTATCGTTGTTTTGGGAATTGATCAGTTTAGTTTGCATGCCATCAGTTCCTGCTTCATGAGCCACTAATGGCTACCTGAGTCCAGCGGTGCTGTTTCTTTACTGTGAGGTTAACTCGTGTATTTGACTGTTTTTGTCGTTAGCTGCTCTTTTGTTTGTGTGTTTACCAGATCCATGACTGTGTTGTTCCTCCTCACACCTTATTTATTCATTTTTCCACACTTTTTGGCCTGCTGTTGGGATAATAGGCTTTTTACTAAACTACTTGAACAAATTAAAATGACTTCAACTTAAAACGTCACAAGTTTTATCCACATAATGTGTTTACGGTGTCAGAAGTAACAGTTCTTCACACAGTGCAAAGAAAATGAGGCTTTTCTGACTAACTTCCATCCAAAAGGTCATAAATCTCATGTTGGAAATGACAGAAAAAAACATTCTGAATTCCCTTTTAAATGTTTATTTTGTGAAATATCAGATAAATGTACACACACAGTGTTTAACAAATGTATTAGACCTCCATAAAATGTCAGGTTTATGCCCTAAATTAACAGCATTAGTAGTTACCTAAATCATTTATATTTCTGTAATGGTTCATACACCAGTATGTAGAAGCTCTTTAACCACAATGATGTTTTTAATGCTAAAATATAATTATTATTGTTATTTAGGAATTTTCTAATTTAGTGTTTTACCAAAAAAAAAATGTAAAAAACAATAAGCACATCATTATTTCTTGATTAAGATGTCAAGTTACAGTTATTTACTTGCATTCCTGAACAGAAACATTAGTTTTAGTGGTTGAATGTGATGCTTGATTCATTTTCTCAGAGAAGCCCAGCGAGCCGCTCAGTTTGGGTATAAAAAGGTGAATTTTATTTATATAATTCACCTTTTTATACCCAAACTGAGCGGCTTAACAAATAGGGAACTGTTGGCTTAATCTTTAGTAATCAAGTGTATTTCATAAATGATCATTTTCAGTCTGTGCACAGCCGTCGAGCTGTTACATAAATGTAGTGGAGCAGTAATATCAGGTAGCCAGTACCTCTGAATCCTACAGTATTTCAGGAAGCGCGTGTTCTTTGCAGCTCTGATCCTGACCGTCATCACTGTCGTTTTCAACACAGTTTTCCAGCGTTGTGTGTCCACCTGTTGAGGAGAAGCTCTTTGCACAGCGATGCAGTGAAGCAGCCACCAGGCCTCAGCTTTCAAAATAGCACAGCTTCCATGAGCTTATGTAACACGCAGCTAACGCCACACGCAGCGTAATTTAATACTTTTTTTTTAACAGCCACACTGTTTACAGTATGATGGAGAACCAGTAGGGACGACACGGTCATGAATCATTTCATTCAATCTCTTTTTTTTGAGAAGTTTAGGATATATTGATGATTCAATGTGACAGAATATTAAAAAGTCCTGTTTCCAGACTCTTAAATGTGAACATTTCAGCTTTGTTTTCTCCTCCATGACAGTAAACTGAACATCCTCGGGTTCTGGACAAACCAGGACATTTCAGGACGTCGTCTTGGGAAACACTGATCGATGTTTTTTCTGACATTTTACAGGCCAAATGTTTAACTGATTAACCATGAAAACAATGAACAGATTAACCAGTAATGACAATAATGATCAGCTGAAGCTGTCGTCATCACTGAACTCACAAGACCAGGGGAAAATATTTGAATGGTTCAGTTACAGTAAGCATTTAATTGGTTAAAGTTAATCTAAGTTCAGGCCAAAAACAAACAGAGCTTTGTTGCTACTGCAGGTAACATCCATGACAGTGTTTGTTATAGATCGAAAGGATTCAAGGGCCTCCAGGTTCTATCTACTCTATCTAAAGTCCATCCGTTCTTCTTTAAATGGAGCTATAAGTTGTTCCAACGCGTGGAATCTTTACAACAATGTGGATGACATGAAACAACCAAGTACGGTCAAAAATGTAAACGGGCGGCAACATTTCGAGTTATGGAGGTTTTGATGTTGCTTGTTGGACGTCGTCAAACTCCTTCTGAAGGCCTACAGGTGAAGCTGACACACATTCTTTGGGATCACGTCGTCAGACACGTCCATCCAGACCACTGTGGGGCAGAAGAGTTGTTTTTTCTCCAGCAGCCCGTTCTTATCTTTGTCTTGTCATCTGTGGCATACTGTGATTTCAATAAAGCTGCATTTTAAGGCAACCTTTTACAGTTACTGGACAGCCTTCGCCCTGAATCAGCTGGGATAGGCTCCAGGCCCCCTGTGACCCTCATGAGGATTAAGCGGTGTATAGATAATGGATGGATGTTGTTGGACAGAGGAGTGTCTGGTGTTACGACCTGACTCAAAACGGCCACAACAAAAGGAGACAAACACCAAGGTTCACAATTAAAGGTTGTGTTTACATCCACCAAACCAGATTAACCCTAACCAGACCAGTGTTTAACCAGCAGAAGGAAAGCAGAGTGAACCAGGAACACACTGGGTGATATAGGTGCTCCTGATGGCACCGAGCAGCCATTCACAGAACCAACAGACCCAAACTAGAGCCGCCCTCATCATGATAATATCTGATCACTGGGCTGCACGGTGGCTCGGCTGTTAGCACCGTCGCCTCACAGCTAGAAGATCGACGGTTTGCGTTCTGGTTCTGTGTGGAGTTTGCATGTTGTCCCTGTGCAGCGTGGGTTCTCACCAGGTTCTTCCTCCCGCAGTCCAGAGACATGCTGAGGTTAACTGGTGATTCTGACTTGTAGGTGTGAATGTGAGTGTGTTTGTTTGTCTCTCTGTGTAGCCCTGAGATAGACCAGTGGCCTGTCCATGGTCAGCTGGGATAGACTCAAGACTCTAGTGAGGATTTGGAGGTACAGAAGCTTACATCCACTGTATAAAAAGACACAGAACCTTTTTTTTCCTCACTGTCTGACATTAAATCAGACTCAACTTTTCCTGTTTCAGGTCAGTCAAGATTACCAACATTATTTCTATTTGCTAAATGCCAGAATAATGAGAGAATTTTGTCACAAAAGGAAGCAGCGTGTTTGAGGTGTGCCTCCAATTAACTCAGATGTTGTCAATTAACCAATCAGAAGCTTCCAAAGCCATGACATCATCATCTGAAGAAAGTAATAATAAATTCTCTCTCTCATTATTTTTTCTTCTTTTTTGTGCACAGTTGGCTAAATGCAACCCTTTTCTAACTATAACAATAAAAACTGATTTGTACTATTTCCTCTAAAACCAGAGGGGCCACTGTGATGCTTTATATTCCCATTCAGTGCAGGTTTAACGCCGGTAACGTGTCATAGCAACTGGGCATTTTGTGAACTTTACAGCCGGTCCAGATCAACCCCAGGCTAGCAGGAGGCATCAAGGTGATCTAGACCAACTTTAGAGCCGGTCCAGATCACCTCCAGACTAGCAGGAGGTTTCAGGAGGGTTCAGGGTGACGGCGCGCAGACAGTGAGCGGACGTGCCTGCAGCGCGCGGACCCGCCGCTCGTCGGGTTTAACCGCTGTGACGTCACACCTCTGTGTGCTTCTGGACTCGGCTGAAGAAGATGGCGGCCTCCTCAGGTTCGTGTGCCTTCAAACTAACATCTACAGCGACGCAAAGTGCGGGCGAAGCCGCGGCCGCGCTGCTAGACGTGGTTATTTACTCGCTTTAAACGTTTGCGAAGTGGCACTGACTGGTAAATTCTCCCCGCAAGTACCTCCCCACGGCAAGGCAATGATCTTTACGGGGGCCATCTATGTCGCGGAGCCACCGTGTTGGCTAACCTAGCTTAAAGCGAGGCGAGTGCACAGCCTGCCCTGTGAGTTAGCTGAAACACCTCAAGGTGCCAGAAAAGGGCGTCGTTGTTGTCAGTACCGGCCGTGCGTGTCTAAAAGAAACCCGCATGACAAATACAAAGCGCTGCACACGTTTAATCGAGCGACAAAGTTGCCGTTAACGTGGATTGTAAACAACTGCGGATGGTGCTAGCTAGCGTGGCTAACTTAGCCACTAGAATATTCCAGCACCGCGAGGCAGTGAGGGTCGATCCCGTTGTGTCCGGCTAGCGAGTCACTCGATCCCAATAATGTAGTCTGCACTGACGGACAGACTGTTATAGCCATTAAATTATAATAATATAACCGTGATGTATATATTGTGAGAATCCCAAAAGCTTCTCTGTAACACAACACGCAGAGCAGCAAACGAGACGGAAATGTTTTATTGTGGGGACCAGACCCGTCGCTGCCTTCATTAGCACCTCGCTTGCTAGCGTTATTGTTAATTTTTAATAGGATTGCAACTCTTTCACTTTCGGGAATGATTCTTAAATTAAACCTCCATGTATTTCCTTGAGGTAGCGGTTTGTCATTGCAGGGCGGGGAGTGTAGACGCGGATTGATTGAAATGCTGAAGCTGCTGTAGGTGGCACGCTTTGTTTCAGCAAGTAGACGGAGCCCGAGTCTTGCGTTAGCGTTTAGCAGGAAGCGTGGTTGCGGTTCTTGAACTTGCAAAATAAACTATTTTATTTACAGAACAAGGTACTAATAATGCCTTTCTTTCACCGCGTTTAAATTATTATTATTATTTTTATTATGCGTTAGTTTAAGCACACACCCCGGAGGCGTTTTATCAACGTGTGAAGTTGAGAAACTAGGAAATAACTCCGTTATCGAAACTAGCAGGACATAAGCTTCGTCTTTAACCTGGCTTCAAGATTTTTATTACAGTTTTAACCTTGAAAATATGATGAGAGGAAGACTTCAGAGTAGAGTTAATCATAAACTGATAATACTTTATACACCAGTCAGCACACTGAGAGCACAAACACAAAACTTCAACCATCAAAAAAGGAAAATAAAAATAAAACTCAACAGTAATATCTATTACAGAGGAACAAAGTGAAACCAGTCCTCCCTTTGCTGCTTTATTCTGTTAGTAGTCATGTAGAATAGTAGTGATCTTTGTACAATCATTGCACACAAGACCAGTAACTAATTTCTATCAGGTATTCATTGATTCCCCTTAAATTCAGACATTGAAGAATAAACACTGAGGCAGTGCATTAACAGGATAAAACCATAGCACTAAATGTAAAGGTTTTCAACGAGCTTTAATAATATCTTTTACAGTAATTTATTAATTAGCTAGTTATTTACAGCATTTATTCAGCTGCTCAAGTCTAATGTATGTTTGCTGCCTTTTTTAAAAATCTTATTAACCTTTGATTTTGGGCTGTCGATTGACAAGAAAGATGTTAGAAGTGATTCGTTTGGGCTCAAGGAAATGTTTTGCTGTTGTCTGCCAAATGATAAACAAGTAAAAACAACTGGCAGATCAGTTGACAACGTTGATTGTTTGCAGCCCTGGTGTCTGAAGCTTTTCTTGGTGTATTTGTTGATATCGGTGTTTTCACATCTGTTTGCGTGTTGATTATAGAACTGAAATCTTTAACGGTTTCTTGTGAACAAGTAGCTTCTGATCAAATGGTGCAACTTCTGAGTCAGTACCTCGTTACATCCTGTGTTAAGCGGATGTGGACGACTGATTTTTAAAAAGTGATTTGTTAAGTTCGAACCGTGACGAATGCCATGTGAGATCAGGGGAGGGTAAACTGTGAATGTCTTCCACCTCAGTCACGTGGCCTTTCTTTCTTTCTTTTTTTTTAACTCTCTTTTCACTTCCCCGTCTGTGAATTTGTCTTGGGGATCTTACTTATGAATAGCGGTAGTTTTACTTAAGTGCCGTCCCATCAACCTCCACCACTCCTTCAGTCATAAGCTGTAAGTGGTTCATCATTTACTCTGCCCTGAGTGCCTGTCAGGCGGTGTGTTTAACGCCGACGTATCGGTCGTCCTCTGAGAACCTTTCCCCAGTAGCCGAACACTCAACGGAGCAGTTTTGAATGACGTTATTATCGGCTTGGCTGTTGTGACACTGGTCATAAGATGGCTGGATGTTGCTCTGAATCATTTGTTAAAAATCAGCAGTATAGGTCCATGTGCTTCAAATCTCATGACCGTTTCCAAACAGCTGTCGAGAGTGCAGATTTTTGTCCAGCAGCAACGTCTCATGAACAGGGAATCGGATGCAGAGCCGTGCTGCATGCTGTGGCCTTGTGCACGTAGCACATCAATCCATCAAAGCCACTTCTTGTGTCATTCACTTCTGTCTTGCGCACATTTCATGCTGCTACCCACTTGCATTGAATTTCTGTGAATAGAAGGATGAATGTACGTCTGCGTCGTGAGATAATGGGCTGACAGAACGGCGACGTAACGCTTCGACAACGAGTTGTCCCTCTTGTGTTAAGTGGAATAGTCTTTGAGTAAAAACTGTATTTTGTCCATCAATGATGCTTTTGGTCTGTAAAATGTTGGAAAGTGTTCCTCAGTTTCTCGAAAGTGACGTTTTGAAATTGTTCCTTTTGTCAAACCAACAGTACACAAAGCATAGATGTTCAGCTAATTATAGTTTATGTCGAGAAGCGGCAAAAACCCGCAGCAAGTTGGAACTGGAACGATCAAATGCTCCAAAATTTAGCTTGATAAAATGACTTCCAGTCAGTTATAACAACATTTCTTGGGTTGTTTGTTTTTTGTTGATCGTCTAATCAATAATTAAATGATATCAGCTCTAATCCAGCTGATTTTTCAAAGTGAGTCTATCGTGCCCTCCCTCTGTTCATGCTCTCTGTATTTTCTATTTTTTTATCGTGAAACTGAAACCGATCGTAAACTAACAGCGTGTTTGTTTGCGCCTCAGTTCTCGCCGGCTTCCCTCGGCTGCCTGTGGTACTCAGCCTCAAAGCCACCCATTCCTACGGAGGATATAAATCTTTAAAAGCATTTTACAAATAAGTACTTTTCCTTTTTTTATCAGAGTCTCATCTGTTTCATAAAAAATGCCAGGAGCTGTTGATTTTAGCAAAATGTCCACAAAGAGGAGGAAACGGTGCGTTTGCTGGCTGCCGTTTGCATCAGGAGATTAAAACACATTTGATGTGCTACTATGGATTTTACCACAGCGGGATGGTGTGTGTGAGAGTGACTCAAAATATATTACGCTGTCTGTTTTTCCTACAGAAGTAATACGTCTCCCAGTTTGTTAATAGATTTTAGACAACAATGGAACTCGGTGGCGCAGAGGAATAAGCTGCATCAGGCTTTAGATGCGCACACAATGCTTTTTAACCAGCTCGCTTCATTGTTGTCTTGCTATGGAATTTGTCAGCGGTAGGAAAAACGTAGACAAATCATTTTTTAAAAAAAATTTGCATTCCTGCTCTGTTTGCTTCCGCTCTAGGAGTTAAAGTTCCACGCAATTTTCGCTTGTTGGAGGAGCTTGAAGAGGGCCAGAAAGGAGAAGGCGATGGCACAGTCAGCTGGGGCCTGGAGGATGACGAAGACATGACTCTCACACGGTGGACGGGCATGATCATCGGACCAGCAAGAGTAAGCAGAGCAGCAGCGCAAACTCGGCATGCGGATGGTTATTCGCCGGCTAATGTAGAAACTGTAAAATGGGTTTGTTCCCTTTGTCTTTCAGACCAATTACGAGAACAGGATATACAGTCTGAAAGTGGAATGTGGACCTAGATACCCAGAGACAGCGCCGACTGTTAGATTTGTAACAAAAATTAGCATGAATGGAATAAATAATTCCAACGGGACGGTGAGTGTCGACGCACATCTGACAGGGTTATGCATGAGTGTTGCTCCGTGTTATGTCATTTGTTGGAATTGTTTTGCAGCTCGCGACGCTTGATCCGCGTCAGCAATCTTGTCACAATGACTGATGCGGTGTTTTTTTCTTTTTCTGTGTGTGTCTCTCTCTCACAGGTGGATTCACGTAGCATACCAATATTAGCAAAATGGCAGAATTCTTATAGCATTAAAATTGTTCTTCAAGAGTTAAGGCGTCTAATGATGTCCAAAGAAAATATGAAGCTTCCACAACCACCAGAAGGACAAACCTACAGCACTTAATCGTAATGGATTGTTTCGACCCTCTGTCTTAAACCTTACTCTCTTAGAAATATTGTGTAAAATCATCAAGAGGCTCACTTCGCACATCAACAGTATCGTCTGCAAGAGCAAGATTGGACTTTCTTATTACATAGCTCATTCAGAAAAATAAAAAAAAATGTCCCTGCAGTTAAGCACTGAATAGATAGTGAAAGACTACAAGACCACAGTTATCTGCCTTTAATAAAGTTACTTTGACAATGACTTTTATGTTCGACCTGTTCCAGCTTGAGTAGGCTTGAAGAGGGAAGCATGACGCCACACAGAGGCTGTACCAGAGTAGTTTTCTGTTCCAATGACTGATCACTGAAGTAAATGGCAAGATGGGTGTATCAAGGCATGTTCTGTAACTAATACCTAGTCGAAGAGAAGCCACACGGTTTTTTTTTTGAGTTGTTAGTAAAAACTTAGCGGGTTCATGCAGATTTTTCTTTTTTTTTGCTGAATATTGAACTGTGGCTGTAGTCTAAAAGTAGTGTCACAAGGTAAGAAAGATTTTTTTTTATAAATATATATATATATACATATATATATATCTGTATTTGACACCAATATGTTTCTGTTCTGCAGCTCTTTGACATGTAACAGACGTTGAAGCCTGTTCTGTTCTGAAACCCTTGCATTTAACTTCTAGTGAAAATGGCAGGTGTATGAACTTGTGATTTTCTGAAATTAAAATCACTGTCTGCGAAAAGCAAAAAAAAAAGCAAAAGCTCTCAAGGTTGAAGTTTGTCTGACTCCCCGGCGGCGGCGTTCGCCTACAGTTGCCTGTTTACCCACAAGAGGGCCGTCGCTCTCAGCTTTGCTTCTCTTGGCAAACTTCACACACAGTTCATGCATTATGTTGGAGCGCTCACTGGCCATATTGGGTCATGCAATGGAAACCAGGTTAACGAATCTCCCGGGCCGCGCTGCAGACGCTTGATATTTGAACATCATCAAAATGCTATTTATTACACACTGCAGCTCTCATTTAGCCGCTTCTGTTAAATGTGGAAGAATCCTCGTTTTAGAAGCCGTTGCGGCGTTCGGTAGCCGATATCCAGCGAGAATGTGACCTGTTTGATTATTCATAAAGTCTAATTAACTTAATGGGCATTTGAGGGGAGTTCACTTCTGATAATCTCCCACATTTAACAGACTCTTGTTTATCTGAAATATCTCGTGGTGACGCATGTTGTTAAATTAATTTTTTAATGTAATTTTAAAACTTTATTGGAGAACGGAGGAACACTGCAGTCATTGTTCTGCTTTGGAGCGTTTCTGACGACTTACGTTCCCATAATCCACCAGGCTCAGTTTATTCTGGAGGGATTATAATTTGATGGTCCATTAACAAAATAATCCCTCAGTCAAATCATTCAGTTGATATTTCATGTTTTTATTCTTCTGTGTGGACGTGAAGACGTTGACCTGATGAATACCTGAGTGATGGATGCTGAGAACCAAACAGCCCCTTTTTTATAAAACTAAGTGCAGATCTTGGTAAAGACGGAGAGTCTGACGCCTAAAAATGAAGAACAGCGGAGGCTTCCTCGCTCGACCTGCCTGACCTCCTGGCCGTATATCTCCTCCGCTGCATCCTGACTCGGGGCAGCCTGTCGTGTCTCGAGCCCGGGGGTGAGCGCACGGATGTCGGCCACGGTGACCTGCCCTGTAACACTCTGCAGCTTGGGAAATGCCTGGCAGCTGAGCAGGATTCAGAAATGGTCCCTGAAAAACAGGCTTTCTGCTCGGGTCACGCAGACTCAAGACGGGTGACGTGCATGAAGATTGAATCCCATCTCAGTGGTGCGTTCTCTGGTTAAACAGCCTGAAGAGAACGTGTCGCGTCTGCTATTATTTGCAGCATTTGCATATGAAAACTATTTCAGTTTTCTCGGTACACTTGTGTAGCGTGAGCTCTGATGTGTGTTTGGCAGCACCGTTATCGCTCGACTGCTTCTTATCTCCCATCGACTCAGAGCGCTGTCCCCTAGAGGGCGCTCCACACTCATGTATGTCCTTGGCAGGGCCTTGTGAAGGGGCTTCTGTTTAGAGGACATGACTTGTCTGAAAAGGCAGCGCCACTGTGGCGCTTCCAGGCTCCATTTGTGCATGCTGTCATTATTCTTTAGAAAAGTGACGTGTTTTGCAGTTTGCTGTGGGGAACTACAGCTCGGCGGTTTGCAGGCTACTGTGCAGACACTCTGAGCCGGTGTCCCTCTGTGTGTCCTTATGGGGATGTGGAGGTTGAGCACACTGCTAGATAACTAGCATTTTTACTATAAAGCCATTAGATCTCTCAATGCAAGCAAAATTTCTAATTTCGATGTGCACGTGGGTGTGAGATGAGTCAGTGTTTGCTGCGGAGGATGACCTCGCTCATCCTCAGTCTGTGCGAGATGAGATTTGACTTTCTAGATGTGACAGTTGCTATACGGGCCTGGCTTCCATCAGCTATACTCTCCTTGCTTGTTGTTTTGTTTGTTTTTCTCCACTCCCCTTGGAAGTCATGAATATGAAATCAGAAGTGGCTTGTGCTGCAGCCAGTTCACTCAGCAGCTCACTCATCCCCGTATATAAAAGACACAGCCCCGGGTTACACAGGCTTATTCCTTTATTCACCACATGTATTTCCAGAGCAGACTTCTCTGAACCTTTTCTCGTGGTGACTACACTTTTTTTTTTTTTGGGGAGAATCTCATTTGAATGGAAGTAGGAAATCCTTACTTGACTATTTAACCTCCAGCCCCATCAGACTAATCTGAATTTCAAACGCAGGCACCTGCACAAAAGCACCAGCTGAAGCTGCACTGGAAGCTCACTGAGCTTATTACACTTGTACCGCCCGGTCTATTTTGGTTTCTTTATAAGGTGCCATCCAGGCAAAAATAAAGGCTTGTATTGCTCTGGGTTGGACGGGGCTGAAGGCACAGAGCCGGAGAGAACAGTTCAGTGATCTAAGATGGGAAGGAATGCGGTGAGGAGGACATACGTCTGGTCTGCCGGCAGACTGCTGGAACCAGGCCTCTGCTCCCAGAGCGCTCACCTTTTGCCCCGAGAGGCCAAAAGGTCGCGTCTTGCGTCTGTTGATACTGTAAAAAGCTTTGTCTCTTTTACGGCCGCTGAAGGGAGACCGTCCGTCTTCCTGAGAAACTCCATTTGTTCCTTGTCATTACTTACATTTCGGGGTTTCACAGAGAGGAGAGCTCATCATCATCATCATCAGCAGATTGAGATTTAAAAAGATAACTAAACATTACACCAGGTTTAGTTTCTGGCATTTAAACAAATGCCAAGGACGACACGGGAGAAGCCAACGTTTATTGTGGGTCTTGATGAGCTGATGGGAGTCTGGGTAACTTACCAACATGATAAATACCAATAAATCATCATCAAGACAATGAGGAGAAACAACAAACAGTTATCCACGAATTATGATGAGTGGAGCTCGACTGAGAAACCGACAGATGTTGGCGTGTTGCAAACGCATCGGATCGCTGTATAAATAATTCATGTAATATGTGTCATAGTAAAAGAAAATACCAGCCGGTGTATCATCGTCCTCCTGCTCTCGAGTATTGATACCGACGCGTATTCTGCATGTTTTCTCCCAACAGGTCGCAATTATTTTTAAAAATCGTGGTAGTTTTAATTGTGCAGCTTCTGGTGGATCCAAACGAGCAGATAGCCGCCTTGGTATCGATGCAGAGCGAGACTGGTGGGAACAAGTCTCCTTAACCTGATCAAGGTAATCTTTGAGCTCCTCGGGCGTTCTGACCGAGTTGTAGATGTGTGTTTGTGTCCTTGAAGCGAAACAAGCGGCGCTGTTGGGATCGCCGTTTGCATTTTCTCACAACCTTGACTGCTTCTGAGAGACGTCTCAAACCTCCATCAAGCTGCATTTCGAGCCAACGGGTGAATATAAATCCAATATCCATCCATCCATCCATCCATCCATCCATGATCTGTTGTGTTTTCTGTTGTTCGGTGCTGCAGTGGAACCGTGCAGAGCTGGTGTCCCTGCGAGTCCTTATGGGACTATTGAGGTTGAGCACACTGGCAGATAACTAGCACTTGTACTATAAAGCCATTAGATCTCTCAATGCAAGCAAAAGTTCTTATTTTCGATTTGTGCGCACGTGGGTGTGAGATGAGTCAGTGTTTGCTGCGGAGGATGACCTCGCTCTTCCTCAGTCTGTGCGAGATGAGATTTGACTTTCTAGATGTGACAGTTGCTATACCATCAGCTTGTTGTTTCCCCCCCCACTCAGAAGTCATGGATTTGAAATCAGAAGGGGGCTCGTGCTGCAGCCGGTTCACTCGGCATCGCCCACGTTGGCATCAATCCCCAGAAGTGGACGGCTGGTTGTTAACTGGTGCAGGTACCACACGGAGGGTCTGTGAGAGCTTTTTGACAGAAAGCAGCTGCTTGCTGTGGCTGAAACAGAAAAGTGGAAACCAAAACAATGAGCTTAAAGAGGCTTTTTACAGCTCAGATGGACTGCAAAGTTGACTGCAGGCTGCCCTTTTCGCATCACGTGCAGTTATTTGATCCAGTGTTGGGAAA
>NW_007579059.1:20910-53052 GCF_000690725.1 Stegastes partitus | reverse complement strand
GTGACGCTCTGCTCAGCCAGACGACCGAACAAAGACATGATGTGGTTGACCTTACGTACCTTGACTTTTAATTCAAAGATTTCCACAATATATATAAAATAAAGCCAGAGAACTCTTTTAATCTTTGTATGCATCACGTCCAGCGTTGTTTGCTTAAGCTAATTAAACGCACAGACAGTGTTGTGAGGCCTGAGAAACGGCGTGTCTGCTGAGTGTTTAAGTGCTGTACTTACAGTGAGATAAATGAATGCCCCCTCTCTCGCTGTGAGAAAAAGAGGCAGATTGGAACCACATGTCTGTTGCGCTGCTCTCCGGGCTATTGACATGCACTTCACACAGCCGCCCGCATTCGAATGCAGCGCCGCCGCCGCGAGAGGTCATTTTTACGCTTGCCGAGCCTATAAGACCACGACAGCATGGAGTTATAGGAGCAGCTCCGATCTGAATCTGCTGATGTACGGACGCCCGCTATCTGGGATTTAAAAGTGTCACTGTACAACCTCGTGTCAGGTCAGAGTGACACAGAACAGGGCTTCTTGCAAAGTGTTGCAAAAGGCAGGAAGAAGAAGAAGAAAAAAGAGAGAGAGAGAGAGAGAGAGAGAAGGCCCAAATCGCCTGTCTGTGTACTCACTGCATTCCAGGTTATTTATACAGAGTGAAAAAACTGCGTAGACTTCATGTCTCTGCTTGGTGAGAACTATTAAATTACTGGTGGATGTTTTTAATTACTTCACATAAATGTTGGAACACAACACTTCTCCAGTGTTTGGAGGAGGAGGAGGGGGTCCATAATGTCTCACATGTTTAGGGAAGCACTGGCTTGCACTTAATCATGGTGGTCCCTGTGTGATTCTGACGTTGGAAATGTGGCTTTGTGAGAGAAAAGTGAGCATTCCTTCTGCTGGCGCAAGGGAGAGGAAATGGGTAATAAAACCGAGGGGGAAAAAAAAAAAAAGCCTCGGCGGCGTGCTGGAGCCAGTGATTCTGGGATCCACTTAATTGCTCTTAAATGAAAAAGATTTTTGGCTTCCCATTTGCTGTGTTTAAAGAAAAGTCAAGTCAAATCCCACATGTATACCAGCCAAGCGGTGACTTCTCATCCAGCAGTATGAGCACTAATCCCTCTCTTTCAGTGCTGCCATCGGTAATATTATTATTAATATTGAGAAAGCTGCTGTTCGCAGTCGGCAAACGCCAGAGGAGGCAGAAATTCAGCTCTGTTGCTCATTTGCCGAGGCCAGAGAAGTCACTGGGGAACGGGGATATCAATACTAGTTTGTTGAATGTTTTATCTCACTGCTTTTTCAGCCTTCCCGTTGACAAATATTACAACAAATAACCGCCTTTGCTTTGAAATTATTAATGGTAAAGCTATTTTTCTTTGCTATTTTATGGCACTTGGGGGGACTTTATATTATATCAGAGACGCAGCAGTAATTTTTCTCGTAGCTACGGCGAGGCTTTAATGGCAGCAGCATTTTGGTGGAAGCAGAAAAATGCACTTAAAGGATCACGAGCGAAAGTAGTCTTTTGGCCGCAGAATGGCTTCTGTAAGTGTCGCGTTATGATATTGGATTAATACGATTGTTCTGTGGTGAAGCTAATGATATGTTGTGCATTTTTAGGAAAAAAAAAAAGGAAAATAAATTCAGATTTTATTCACTGGCTCTATAGTTTGTGACTGTAATGGAGCTGAGATGCTCTGCGCCACTGTAAATGAGTCTCGTCAACGTTTTTCCGTCCATATCGCTTCGTCATTCTTTCAAGAGCGTGACCTCCCGCGCGCTTTAACATTTCATCACGTTCCTTCGCCATCGCTGGCCGTTTTTTTGTTTCCGAGTGTGACGGCCGGGTGTGAAGATGCCACTCAGAGAGCCATTAATGCCTGAAGTGCCACGCTAAGCTGTCATGTCGCGTCAGCTGCTCCTTTTGTACTCATTAATTGTTGAGAGAAGTGTGTCACATCCTGTCAGGCTGACTGCTGCTGTCCCTCTGGTCACCCCTCAATGCCCGGTGCCCGCTGATGCTATTGTGGCAGCGCTGGCCGCAGAGGAGAGGAGACCTGGCCCCGCAGGATGTCGGACAATGCTGGGAAGGAAGAGGAGGGAATCCCGGAGCTGTGTGCAGGAGCCCGGTCAGCCGAGTGTCTCTGAGAGCACTCCCCTGTGACAATCACCAAACCCCCCCATCCCCGGGGAACACACTTTGTCATCCTCTCACCTTTGTGTGTGCAGGGAATGGGAATGCAGACGGCATGTTGCCCCGGCCACCTTGCATGCTTTGCTTACTATTCATTTAGGAGGTTATTTCTGGATTTGCTTGGCTTCAGTATCCGTATTCAACCTCCCTGTTTAGCATCTAGAAGCAGCACATAAGCTCCGATGGAACAGCTCTTGGTTCAAAAATGACTAGAATTATGTAATTTGTACGTCCTCGCTTCACAATTTAGTAAAATAATCATTTAAAAGCCACCCGAGCAACTGTGTTTGTAGTGTTTCTCATTTCCAGCCGAGTTAGCTAATAAGCTAACTGAGCTATAAAGTGGAGTAATATCACGCTGCTCCCACCGAGCTTCTGTCAAAGTGTCGAGGCTACGTTAAGGCTCCCTAAATGTGCATAAAATATTCACCAGATTAAAAACTGTTTATAAATGTATTCAAAATTCGAGGCACGCTGAGCTTCAAGGTTCATTCCTGACCTTGGAAGCAGCAGAACTTAACATATCCAGGATGCTCTGGCTTCGTTTTTTTGTACAGTAGGAGGAAAGAGACATGTCGTCCATGTTTATGTACCGCAGCGAGTCTGGTCACAGCAGCAGAGTGTCTCCAGAGAAGTTCTGAGGATCTGCATGTAATTGAACATCCTCAAATGACTCGGACGTGTGGTACGGTGCAGCAATACGCCAAATCTGAATAACAAGGACTGAACTTGGAGAGAGTTGACTTTTCAGCCGAATTCAGCTCGTTTATTGAAATTCAAGTCACTGTTATTTGTACGGCACATTTAAAGAAACAGCCAAAGTGCTTTCCAGTAGAAAAATCTAATTGGCGTGCTGAGTTCACCTCACGTGTCCACATACTGACGTTAAGACCCCATCGTGTTAAGTTCAGTGTGAATTCACCTGAGTTAATTAGATATTAGGGATTAAAACCCTTCAAAAGAGCTGCACCTGTATTGTCAATTATGGAGAATTCACTTTGAAATTCAAATTCAAATTAAATATCATGTCAAAATCTTTTAAGCTAAGCAGATAAATAATAAATGATTTAAATTCTGTTTCTAGTGACGCCTATGTCTACCCATTAAAACTTCTTCCAGAGCTTAAATCACATAAGTGGACTGAGTGAAAAAGTAGTATTATATATTTTGAATATTTCCTATTTTATGTCATTTCAGCTGTGTTGCTATGAAGCAGCCAATGCTAAAAACATGATGCTAACACAGAGGCGCTAAACACTGCAGTTCCTCAAATGGCCACTAGAGGCTGGCTCCAAAATCAAGTCAGTCCCCACAGATCTTAAAAACTTTACAGCACAAATAAACACATTTACAGTCAAGTGCAAAAGGCTGTTTTGGTCTCTACAGCTAATGTTCCCATTTATGCAAACAGGAAGGAGGGTAAATGTTTATATAACTCACTTGTTTAAACTGCATTCATCTTTATTTGAGCATGTAGGGATTTGCTAAATTGACCTCCAGCTTAATGATGACGCTACAGAAAAGTTGTTGAGATATTTTACTGAAAATAATAAATGTCCAAATGTGCGTGGAGGTTTCTGCAGGAGATGTTGATATATTTTGGCCCAACACGATCCCCTGAGCCACCTGCTAGCGCGGCTCAAAGTCTTGTATCTACTTATATGTTATAGGTCACTTATTGATCATTTATGTGCAGCTTCTAAATGATAAACAGGGAGCTTGATATACAGAGTGTTGAGATTCACCTGCTGTTAGCTACAATCCATGTCTCGCACCTCTAGAGACATGAAGCGTAATCCATTTTATAGATTTTCGCATCGCCTTCCAGTGACCCCATGCGCTCGTGTTAAAACAAAAGTAATTGCGTACGATTTTCTCAGGACTCCACGAGCACTTTGGCTGCACATGACGCCGCTTTGGGACGCTAGCAGCCGCCGTTGCCGTCTGTCTGAAAACAGGCCGGCGGGGCTATTACGGACCACTGAGTCAAGCAGTGATGGACTACATGGCACGGACGGAGCATTAATGAAGAAGAATCTGCGGCGTCGGGATGCGGTCACGATTTTTTGCTCCTGCTGAGTGGCTGAAATGCAGTCACACAATAAAAAAAAAAAAAAAATGCAAGACCGACCTTTTAAGGTTCTGCCTCTGGCCACTTGAAAACGTGTCTCTCAACCACAAAAGATGATGCACTGGGTTGCGCTACAGACAAGCGGGGGAGCGAGAAAGATGTCCAAATATTTCCATGGCTCCTGTGGCCTTCTGCTTGCATAGTCCTGGCATGAGCTCATCGGTGTGCGGCTAGTTTGTGCTCCCTCAGCACTGTTCTTTCCCAGTCTGTAAGTATCAATGTCGACGCTAACTAGGCATTGACAAAGTCCTCTGAGCTCCCTTTCCCACTACGCTCTAGACTGTGGCTCCACTTGGTATTGAGGGCAGAGGTTTTCATAAAGGCAGATTATATCGTTGTGTTACCTAATACTGAAAAGTGCAGGTCAAGCTCTCAGTTTTGACTTAATATCTGGAACACGTTTCTCTCTGCAGCGGTCATCCTCAGCCAGCCGACTCCACCATAGCTGCATTTATCTTCACTTGTAATAAAGTATGTGTTCTTTGTGGTCCGCAATGTCTTTTTAAGTGAGCTTACTGTATGAAACTGTTATTTCTTTCATTCCTCCTCGGTAGTTATTTTCGTAAGCTCCGATCCAAATGGAAAAAAAGAAGTCGCACAATGTCGAGAGGACCCTCTTTTGGGGGGGATAAGCATTCTTTTCAACTGCAGTTCAAATCTCCCAAAGAGTGACTCTCTTGTGGTATTTAACCAACGAATAAATTGACATGAAATGTATTCCTGATAATGCAAACATCGGGAACAGAGGAGCCAGAAATAACTCTCCCAGGCAAAGATGTGGAAGAGATTAAGGCTGAACCAACGAAATAAGTGCGTGGAGGCGGGAGGTTGGAAAATGAGATGGGGGGGAGAGGAGGAGGAGGAGGGGAAAGGAGGTAAGAGGAGGTGAGGAGATGGTGTCTGCGAGGGTGAGTGTATATGTGTGTGGGGGTGGGCGGGTGGTTGGGTGGTTTTTTTGGGGGGCTGGAGTGAGTCGAGAAGCGAGAACTTAGCCGAGAGGGGGGGTGGCCCTGTGAAAAGGAACTCATAAAAGTCACATTTGTTGGTGATGCATGAGGAAGTGAAGCCAGCTTTGGCACATGTGTCTGTGGTGCTAAATTAACTGTTAACACAAATAATCAAAGTGCAGGGCCCATTGAGCGCTGGCGCCAGTGAAATGAGGGGGAGAGGCTGGCTCACTGCGCTCTTGAGAAGTTGCAGCAGACTAGTGGTGAGCGAGCAGGTGGAGGTCTACCAGGGGCTTTCACAGGATGGAAGTGCTTACAAAACAGGCCGACCAGCCCACTGACAGAGGAAAGCACCGCCGCACTCCTGCTTTCCAGCTATTGTGTGGAAGCGTGCTTCTCTTTTTAGATCTTTCTTTGTGAGGCCTGACATCTCAGAGTACCGGAGGACATGGCACCAGCAATTACCTCCACGACTGGCTGAGGGTAATTAAAATGCCACCGTAGTGACCTTGAGAATTTTGTTTTCTATCCCAGGCTTTCTGGGCGGCACACAGGAGGTCCAAACAGCTCACTTCCACTTTAAGGGAGGAAGCTTTGCAGCACATGGCTGCAGAGCTGCTGCTGCACCACTGATGGGCCGTAATGACAATCTATAAGCACATCGACGTCTGTCTGGTTGATACCAGACGAATGGCACTCTGTTGTGTACGCTTGTGTAACTGTTCACTAACCTGGAATAGTTCTACATCTCATATCAGGGTTGTCCTGGCTCAGAACGGGCCTTTGGGGGTGACTACACAGCAAAGTAAGCGTGATTCAAACATGTTCAGGGGCTGAGAAAGATTCTCGGTGCAAAACAAACCTTTAGTGAATTTGTTCTACATGAAGCTGCAGCCAATAAAATATTTACCAGCTCGTGTTTCACAATGTAGATAGTTTTTAAAAGTTTTGGATGAAATTAGTTCTTGTTTGTTTTTAAAAGTTTGTACTTGTTCGATTAATTTTCTTTGCTTTGCAGTCTATACGAGGAATTTCATTAAACTCTGTCATCTGTGTGAGAGAAATCTGTAAATCTTGGAAATATGAAAGCAAGGACTTTGAGATAGAACTGTATTAAATGATAATCAACTGAGGGGGAAAGAAGCAAATTAGCAAATGTGATTTAAACTGATATTTTTTGCATTGCACTATCTGAGCCTGGTGCGCCGCACAACACTGAACTCGGCTAAAAAGTAAATAGATCAAGATGTAGTTCTGTTTGCAGAGCAGAGTTATTAAGTCACACATGATATCTTTGATGCCTTTATGCAAGATTAAGCAACGAACGGCGTTTGAATTTGTGATCAAAAGCCATAATCTTTGTCTTTACAAGAACATTGCAGCTCGAGTTTCCTTCTTGCCAAAACCAGTCAAGTTGTGAGGGGAAAATAAATACAACAATTTGGAAAAAGTAATACCCTGCAGCTTTGTGACATCAGCACAAAAGAAGCATGGCCCCTGATGCTCTCCACTTCCCATGCAGCCCACAACTGGGCCGTCGACTGAGGTTGCCTGGCGCCACAGTCATCATGTGTGTCAGTCACTAGCAAAACTCACTGTTTTCCTTAGAGGATGAGCTAAGCTCCTCCTTTAGCCCTAACGATTTATTTTAGACTCCGGCGTCCAGAGACCCCCTTTCTTGAAATCCCAGTTTATCTTGGCCATGTTGTTTCAATATGAACCAATCAGCTTAGCCTCCAGTGGAATGTCCCCTGAGACTCGCCTTGGTTTCCCAATAGGCCCATTCATTTTGAGGACACAAGTTTAACATCTGGTTCGTATTAGCGCTCCCTACAATAGCTCTCATCTCGGGCTCAGTCACTCAGGAGGGACAGGAGGGCAGTCAGTCGCTCACACAGAATGAAGAAATGATCGGTATGAGCGCGACCGACAACGAGATAAAACAATACGGAGTCTTGCCAAAGAAGAGCGATACCGCTAAATAATAAATATGTGGCTGGAGCCGGCTGCTGGCTGAGCTAGCTCGGCATGAAGGACGGAAACGGGAGGAAACAGCTAGCCTGGTTCTGTCCAAAGACAACAAAATCCACCTATGAGCACCTCTAAACCTCACTAATTAACACGCTATAAACACTAAAGATGGAAAAATAATGAAAAAGTTTGAATCGGAGCTGAAGTATGTGGACTGCGGTTACTTAACATGACTTATTCTCATATATGCATGTACTAATGTCTCTTTCTCTTGTTGGTGCACATGTGTGCCGAGCTAAAAACACAGCATGCAATGTTTTATTAAATCGTTTTTGTCTTCAGGCACTAAGTATTTGTTGTTGTAGCATGTGGCACCTGTACAACATCATAAAACAACTGAATACGGACTGAAAATAATAACGTGCAGATTTAGAGCGGAGTCACAGACTGGAAATCAAAAGTCAGTAACAAGTCGTACATCTGCGAGTTCATGACGTTGTTGATGCTGATTGTGGAAACGTCGTCCCTGAAGGGTTCGGGGAAGTTTTCACATTAATGTCCATCCGTGTGGCGGAGTATCTGTTGCACCGCGCTGTCTGAGAGGATTTCTTGGACCGCAGACGATGGAGTCGTGGACATTCGAGTGCCTGGCGCCGGCGCCGGCCGACATGCCGGCGTCCAGCAGGCCCGCGGCCCGCTCTCGTCTCGCTCTGGTCATCTGGTGTCATTTGAATAAAGCTGCGTTTTAAAGCTGGTCAAGGGGAGAGTCTGTGCACTGGTTACACTGTCTGATCATTCTCTAAAGCAACATGTGACTAAGGTGTGGATGAACTCGCCGTTTTGTGCACAACTGGCTGAATTTACCAACACAAATGAGATCTTGAACTGTTTCCTGGAATCCAGAAAGACGACCATTTGCATTGGTTGACCTCCAAATGTGTCAGAATCCCGCTTCCTGCCACTGTGTGGACAAATGATACCAGACAAGAACGCTTTAATATTCACCTAATTAGCCTCCGTGTTCCGAGTGCATCCAGATGTGGCGTTGTGGGGGGTTTGTCCTCGGTGAGAACACACACTGAACCAGCAGGTGCATGTCTCAGGTAAAAGCTCCTCCTGCTCCCAGCTGCTGATAACAGACCACTTTCTCCTCCTTCCCTTCTTCCCCGCCGACTGTACGTCCTTCCTCCTCCTCTCTCTCCCTTTATCATCGGCACCACCCTGGAGTGCTGTGCATTGAGGTTCCTGCCAAAACGAATGCCAAATGAAGAGCAAGGAGGGGAAGCAGGCGAGGGTGCTCTAAGTCTCTTATCAGGGTGTTATTGAAATTTTCTTTTAAAGAAGTAATTCATTTGAAGCAACCCTCAATTAGGCGCCGCACAGAAAAAGTGCAGTCGTCTGGCCGCAGTGTTAAAACACTTTCTGCCTTATCGTGTTAGCATCTCGGCGAGGAAGAAAAAAAAAACTATTGTGCTTTAAATTAACCTCTCAACAAACTGTTTCTCTGTTCCCGGTAAACCTAACGGAGCCTTTGAATTTCTAAAAGTGAATTATAGGCTTGTTATCTGTTGTTTTTTTACTGCCCTAATTGCTTTTGTGGTATTCATAAAACAACTCAGGCATACTGTTTATGTATGCCTCGCTCGTATTTACACTGTCGACTGTCACTTTGCAGCTACGTGAGCAGAATACATCCCGTCAAAAGTTTATAGATGATATCAAACACATCCAGACGATCTCTTTTTAAAACTCCAGTGGTTTTAGGGATATTTGACAATTCTTGCAATCAAGAGGAAACCTTGGATGTGACGCGCCGCGACTCGTCACGCGGCTTCACGCTCGCTCCAGACTGTTTGAACAGGGTTAACTCGAAGCAACAGCTCACAGATTCCTGATGTGATATAATGTTCATTCAGCCAGCGTCACCTCTGACTGGCTTCTTACTCACCAGACTGAACGCATCATTTAGCTTTACGAGGTAAAAATTACTAATTTCTCTCCCCCCTGCCGTGCCCAGAGGAAAAGCTTCACCTCTGGTTATAATTTCAAGATGTCTGACTGCTTACTTCATAATTTCTCATTTATTTTGTGGGAGTTTTTACTCGCAAAAGTTTGTATTTATGTCACCAGCCTACTTTCTATAATTATTATGAGTTAGCATTTAGCATACACATGTGGCCAACCTGAAAAATAACACAGTATGTTTTATTACAGCATTGTCACATCAAACTTTAAAAAACAAACAAGCAAACAAAAAAAACAAAACAAAGACAAATAAAATAAGATGATAACGAGCTTTAGTTGTGACAAAAAAGTTGTGAATATGAGAAAAAGCAACCAAGTAGTAATGAGTTTAGGAAGTCTACTATGTTCACCAGCTTTGTTTAGTGAGCTAGCATGCTAACACATGCTAATTAGCAGTAAACTTTATTGTCACATCCAACTTTAAAATATAAATAAATAAATAAAACAAAGGTAAGTAAAATAAGATGATAATGAGCTTTAGTTGTGAATATGAGAAAAAGCAGCCTAGTATTAATGCTACCACGCTGTTGTTTAGGAAGTTCACTATGTTCACCATCTTTGTTTAGTGGGCTAGCATGCTAACACATGCTAATTAGCAGTAAACTTTAAATTTAGACCATATACCGGAGGAAAAGTCAAGATATCACCAAAATATGACAGTTCATCTTGTACGGAAATATGTTAATCAAATTTAAGGGCAATTAATTCGATACGTATTGAAAATTTACACTAAAAAGCCGAAATATCGTCATGAGATGCTAACAACTCATTCCCACAATTACTCTTTCGTGTCTGTAATGCTGTATAATCTACAGACTCGTCATGCTTGTGAAGCATTTCTGTACGGATGGATGAAAACTTCCCCGCAGCCATGTTAACAGTTGTTTTCATTTTTGTTGTCGTACAGTTTTTATGGAAAATGCGCATCATTAACGCCTGGTGGGAAACAAAGCAGGAGGCTGGGCTGCCGGGTGTGGAGCTCATTTCTGTGAGATAACTTGTTAGCAGACACTCAGACTGCGATGCACACTGTACGAGCTAGCATGTGTTCAACGTGCTAAACTAGCGTCTCTTTTTAATTATGCATTCACATAGTCAGTGAGTTAGCTCGTTAGCTAATGAGTTTTCCCAGTTTCTTTGCACACGGTGCAGTGTCTCTGAAGCTTACTGCAATTTTAACATATTTAAAGTCAATTCTAGCATGAAAACCTATATGGTGCTTTTAAAACTGTGGCTTCCAAAGTATTTTACAGTTTGTTTATTATTCACACACAAGCCAATGGTGACAACATGGAAGTTTCAACACTGGCGATCGTTCCCATAGGAATGAATGAATGGACTCGTGGTATGTACACAGAGCTAAGTGGACACAAGGCAGGGGATCATCCTCTTGGGACCACGAATGTTGGTACCAAATTTCATAACAGTCCATTCGGTGTTTGTTGGGATTTGAACCAAAGTGTCTGACTGAGTGAACGACACCGACAGCCATCGAGCCATGACTGAAAATAATGGAAGCGTAATTAAATACATTAACATAACATACACAGGCACAAACAGAAATAAATAATCGCCAGTAATTACACACACAAAGTCAAAAGGAAATACAGTGTTTACAGAAACACAGTTACTGATGGTAATAACCGGCGTGTGATGATGCACATCTGGACGCCCTCGTTGTCTCGCTGCAGTCTATGAGGTTGGATGTTGAGGTCGCTGATTCACAGGCAGTAACTTTGTGTCAGACTTCATATTAAATCCCGGCCACACTCGGGCCGTGGCGTCTCTCTGAAGCCCAAACATTTCGACCTCTGACCTGCCGGGAGGTTTGGTTTACAGCCAGAGTTAACAGTGCTGATAGCACGCTGAGAACCTGCCCATTTGATCCAGGAGACAGCTCGCTCTGTTTTACAGCCGCTGTTATCCACCACGTTATCACAGGAAAGTTCATCTGTGATCCTGCAGTTAGCCAAGCACGTCTTTTGTTTCCCCATTTGCAAGAACCCGTATCGACGTTCGGCCTTTTAAAACAAAGCTGCACAACAGAAGCAGATCTTTCTACATTTTCAAGGGATTTGCACATTAAATACATATTTGATGGTCTGCCTCGGCCTGGAGCGCGGTAGGTCATGTCCACCAGCGCTCCTGGGATGCAGACAGGGCTTCATGTGTGCCGCCGGACAGATGAGAGAGGATTTGCAAACATGACAAGCTACTTTACGGGACAGACTCTGCTTTGTGGAGGACGTTCTGGGTCTTTTTAGTGGTGGATGAACTGCCGGGACTCACTTTGTCGGCGTGGCTGCGGTGAAACAGAGTCAAAATGACATTTACAATCCTGAACGTGGTCGGACTCCGCTTGGTGCTCGAGCAGAGGAAAGAATGGGTTGTTTCACTGGCAACAAAAAAAATCTATTTACCAGATAGCAGTAATGGGTGTGAAGCTGAGGGTTTGCGTAGCACGGAAGTAGCTTAAGAAATTAATTAAGGCAGCTTTATCAAGGCTTTATTAATGGTTAATTGATGTTAATTCAGTGATAAATGTTGGTGATTAATTGCTTTTGGAGTTAGAAATGCTAGAAAGCCATCCCATCTGTATTTATAAATGTACATTTTTGACGGTAGTAAAGGGGAAATACCCACAATGGGATTCTTTACAGCCTTGTTAAACTAAATTTTATGTTTATTTACCATCATGAAAGCCATCAGTTACTGCTTAAAGGTCACATGACTGCAAGTGGTCACGGAAAACGGTCTCATTGTGGTTTGTCCGACCGTCCGCTGACTTTAAAACCGTAATATTAATGCCAGTTTATACAGAATGTATATTTCATCCATTGCAGCTGACCTCCAGTTAGCCACTGGTTTGGTTTCATCTCTGCACGATAATCAACTTAGGAAACACATCAGTAACGGGGAACAACCTGCCACATGTATGGCTGGTGTTATTGTTGTGGAGTAATGCGGCGCAGACGTTTTGAATCAAAGCAAACTTTGTTTGTCTAAATTCTTTTACACAAACTTGAGCAAATATGGATCTGGTGAACGGGACAACAGGAGTCTGGACGCTGCTCCCATCGCGGAGTTCGTTGTTCGTCAGTCGACTCAGACGTCCAACGGTTGTATTGGACATGCCAGGATCATATCAGGCGACTTTATTTTGATGAGAAGCTGCATGTGAGGTCGGTGTTAGAGGCTCTTGAGCTGTGGTTTGCTTTAAAAAACGCTCAGCGGAATGTAAAGTGTGCGACTTCCAGTGAATTGGGGAGATTATGCAAAACCACCAGCGTGACCTTTAGAGTAAAACAGAGAAGCAGCTTATTAAAAATGTTAAAGGTCAGTTAACGTTACATGAACTACATGCTACATGAGCTATCTCCAGCTCGGCGCGCGATGTGTCGAGCGTGTCGTACAAGTAAGGATGTAAAACACAGCTGTTGAGCTCCGGCTGCTGCTCACACACGATTATTGTTCATATTTGAGTCACTTTTTTTTTTTTTGTCATGTTACACATAATTATTAAATACACTGCACAGGTCTCCAGAATAACTCAAGCCGCTGATGCAACAACTGATTTCTAACAAAGCACATTTATCATGTTGACAGCCCCTCTCAAGAAAAACTTGCAGCAGGAACTTTCTGTTGACGATTGAATGGAAATAAATGGGAAACGGCGCTATCAGCTGCTGAGACGACAACAACAACATATTTAGTCGAGGCCGTTCTGGTATCCTTCCTACGCCGTGGAATTGTAGCGCGATCCCCAGACGGCCGACGCTCGATTTTAATTTGCTTTCAGGATCATTTTTGTCCCCTTAATTGAGACAGAAAACGTGTTGTGCCGTGCAGCGCGGTGCAGCAGCGAGTCGCTCTTCATGGACCATCTGTCTTATTGATGGCCCAAAATACCTAAGCTCTCCTAACTTGAAATTGAGGGCACAACAGATAGGTGTTATTTCAACATGACGTATCGCCTCCAAAATGGAAGCCATTTAATATTTTTTAACATATGGGACAGCTATTTCTGGGTCAAGATCCCTTCTGGGTCAGACTGCGAAGACCATTTATTTTAAAAATACATGAATTTGAAGCATAAATCATTTGAACTGAATGATTTAATGCAAAGCGCTGGACTGAATGCAGTGATGGGATTACGGGGGAGATCTTTTGCTTGTGTTTTTGCTGAACGTAGAGCCGTTTGACATTCATTTAGCTTCTGTGACACGTAGGAAATATCAGAGCTGCACATGTAATCTGTGCGTCTGTTAGCAAACAAGTCAGCTGACAGCACTTTGTAAAATAAAAACGCACTTTTACGCATCGTCCAGTCATGTGTTTGTGAAATGAGTCAAGTTTGCATCCAGATTTCGGTGCATTTTCACCAAAATTTCCACAAAATCTGCACGATGACATGATTAAAGCAGCATGAGCCAAACCTCAGATGTTCTTGTCAATGTGTTGCACAAAATCTAAATGAAAACATGCTTTAGTTTTGGCAAAAAGTTGTGAATATGAGAAAAATCAAACAAGTAATAATGCTACTACACTGTTGTTTAGGAAGCTTACTATGTTCATTATCTTTGTTTAGTGAGCTAGCATGCTAACACATGCTAATTAGCATGCTAATCAGCAGTAAACTTTGTTGTCGCTTCCAACTGTAGAATATGAATAAATAAATAAAACAAAGATAAGTAAAATATGATGATAATGAGCTTTAGTTGTGAATATGTGAAAAAATAATGATGTAAATATGCCCTTTATGTTCGTTTTCATGCATTATTTTGTGGAGGGTTACGGTCGTACGTAGCTGGTTGTGTTTCCTCCAGTGGATGTTTCAGTCTGATGCTACGTCCCGATATGCTAATCCTACACTTTTTGTCATATTTAGAGGTTATATGTTTTCTATTTTAATTTAAAATAGGTGTTTTCAATGCTCGGTGAAGATAAATGCCAACAAAATAATAGTTATTAAATACTCGGTGGATGAACGAACTGCTGCTCGTTAACAAGAAATACCTTCTGCTATAGCTAGATATATTTTTTTACATTTCTGTTTGTGTATTTAATAACGAAAGCAGATTAAAGGTGTTGAACAGTTAAATCTAGACATGTGGTAGGTGTGTAGGACAAGGTTTAGTGATTCTATACTTTACTTATGGCTAGCAGCTTCTTAATTAAAGCATGTTTGTCGAGTTTCTTTATTGTCATGTGCAAAAAAAACAGGCGACTATTTCAGACAACTTTATTAAAGATAAACATTCCTGCAAAACAACTGCACCGACCAGGTTTAGTTAATTTCTAGACTGTTTTATGCATATTGGATATGAAGTACTACTATTAATCTATATTTACTTTGTGTTCTGGCTTTAATAAACTCTTTCTGACTCCATAACGTCCACTCTGAGCTCCACAAAATATCAAATCAAACCATCGGAGATAAGCGCCGCGGCCGTCTGGTTCCTGCGTTTCGATAGTGAGCGGTGCCCACCGTCGTTTACTGAAATATGCTTTTGCATCAATTATACTTTGAAATTTCCAAGATAGTTGGACCGATATCGAGCAGCAACGTTGCATGAAGGCTTTGATGCCGACGTCGTGGTGGCGCCGACCAAAACAATCTGTGTACCAAATCTCATGGAACGCCATAAAGAGAAAATAAAGGAGCCTTTCTGATCACACAATACTTTGTGAGAATGGACCTAATAAGCTCTAAGTGTCCATTAAGAGGGTTCCACATTAACTACCTCATCCCAGACTCTTTTACTACACGTTTATTTCCTAATTAGCAGTAATCCTCTGAATGGCTGGCAGAGGATCTTACTAGGCCCTCTGAAATTGGCCACAATTAGACGCATTGTATTGAATTAGCATTGTGGAGCCTGAAGTCGCGCTCCTGTGAGGGCCAGTGTTTTATTTGTCACCTGGGAGCGCCGCTCTGAGGCCAGGTCACAGCTCCACACAGCAGGGACGCTGTAAATCGCCTGTTGCTGCCGCCGAGGCTGACCTGCAACAGGGCTGCCATTCAACCGTCTCGTGAGGAATGTCTCCTGCACCAGAGGGGGGAGCTGAGCGGAAGTTAGACGTGGTTTAAAGGGAACAGACGGATGAACCGTGTGCGGACAGTGTTTCCTTTGAAAGGCCATTCAAAGAATCCTTTGACAGAGACGGTGTCAGCTGATTGCCACTCCTTTGACTCGCTTTCTCTGATGTCGAATGAGCCTCTGCAGCCTCCTATAACTTTCTGTTGTGTGCACATTTAGCACTCGGCTGCAGCGAAGAAACACAGCCAAGTACTTAAGGCGGATTCGAAGCACTTGCATTTAATTTTGCTTAATATCTCCACTCCACTTAACGTCAGAAGTAAACATTTTTACTGTTTGTTGGAAAGCAGCAGCTATTAGATGCACATTAGCATAGAAAACACCACTTGAGCAGCTGCACATTATCAGCAATAATAATCCAACAATATAGCATCTATAATAGTGCAACACCCCTAGAGGAGGCGTGGTAGATAATAGATAGCTTTAATTTTGGTATTTTGAGCAGATATTGCCGATTCTGTAGTAAAACTTGGAATGCAAGACCTGCAGCAGTGTTTTATGCTGAGTTATAACTCATAAATGTCATCAAGCTAACTTGATTTTGCAAAGTAAATGAGCTAAGTAGGAATCATTTCAGCGCCGAAGTTATCCAATTGAGCTTTGAGGTCATTCAAAGTTACTTCAATAACAGTGACTCATTCAAATCCCTGCAACTCCACCAACACTCCAGCTCACTGACGGAGGCTCATCGGGCCTCATTGGGCAAACGCACACACCTCACTCAGCGCCGGTTTTATATTCATAAATGTTCAAATGTAATAACGCATGTAGTTGTATAAGTCACCCCTAAACTGAATCATAGAAATGTTAAATAATAAGGCTGACATTCTGACATTGGGAGCATTTAGTTAAATGCTTGTACGCACAAATGCAATATAAACTTTTTACCTTTAGATTAGTCGAGTGCTGAGTCAGTGCACCTGTAAGTCCTCGAGGCTTTACAAAAAAATAAATGTGAAATTAATATAGTGCTCGGAGAAACCTTACGATGGCACCTCATTAGCGCTTTGTGGAATTATTGCAGTGTTTTTACATTAAACAAATCCTCAGCAGGCTGCAGGAGTCAGAAAAGGAGGAAAAAAAAAATCCAAAGTGGTTTAAAAAGGTCGACCGGGATTTCTGGCTAAAGACGGAAAAACGGGGAGAAACACTCAGACTCGCTCTGTGCAGCCAAAAGCGCCGGGAATTGTGCGTCATCAAATTACCACGAGTGTTGCCAGTCTCAATTGCAGGGTAACATAATGAGTGTGCTTTGCTGTAATAACGAATAATTGCAATTCTAATAGCGTGGCATATTTGTCTTCAGCTCTGTACGGTTGCATCATAGCCCCCACCGTTTGGTCTGTTGATGTCAGCTTATCAGCAACCTTTCTGAGACGATCACCATAGAAGACACGAAACCAGGAAGTGTCGCGAAACATTGCAGCGGTCGTGTGATTACACTCATCCCGCTGCATCATCAAGCCCGCTCTCCGGTATTCAGATGACGAAGGGACCGCCTGAGCGAGAGGCGTCTCAGTCGGTCGATGCTCGCCTCCAGCTAGCTGTGACAGTGAATAGCCCACGACTGGAGCGCAATTAGCTGCAGCAGCAGGGGGCCGATCTTAACAATGCTGTTGTTTTGCTCTCGCCATTGCGGTTCAGTTTTACGGCCATCCTAAGCACACAGTTTCACCTCTGTTTTGCATTTACAAGATACGTAGACGGTGGAGGGGATGCAGCATAAGGACGTCGATGACAGAGCGTGCATCTCGTTTATTTTTTATTGCAGTTCGGCGGGTGGCTGCTTCACAAACTATTCCATTTGCAGACCGCGTCGCCGCTGTACGATCGACCTCAATGCCATGTTTTCAGTCAGGTGTCAGATTCACGAATGCACCGAAGCTGCAGCAACCTGCCCCCCCGAGCAGCGATGAAATGGCACGCTGGGGGAAACCGGTGCCAGCTTGCGGTCGGACCTGCGAGTGAGCGCTAGCGGGAGGAGGCGGCGCAGTCACAGTCAAGAGTTGAAAGGGCGAGAGGGAGGTGGTGGCAGGAGTGCGGCGCGGAGCAGTCAAGGATAGACCTCCAGTGTTTGTAGAGGGAGGGAGGCCGGCCAGCTCGGGTTCTGGGGGGACTGTGGGGCTCGTGGGCTGGTTTGGGTGGGGGGGCAGTGTCGGTGGTGGCGGCGGGCAGGAGGGTTTTCTAACCTAGAGACTGTAACTCATTGTAGCCTGACTCCACTGGCTTGGGTGGCAAAGATCGTGAAGTCCTGGACATTCATCAACCTGCCGAGGAGGGCCGACTGACTGGAGCCAGGGCCTGTTTTCTTCCCCCCTTCTTCTCCCTCTCACCGTGTCAATGGGATCCAGTGCGACTGTGCCGAGGCAGCCGCCCCGAGGAGACAGACCCGGGTCAGTGCAAATAATCAGGCCTCTGACGCCTCGCCTCGTTACTGGGCAGAGGGGGGAAAAACCCAACGCTGAGTACGGGGGATCCCAGAGGAAACCAGGGACAGGGGTCGGGCAGCGGGTCCGTCTTTCAAAGAGGGAAAGGTCACGACGTGGGCACTCCTACCGACGGATAACAACACGGCTACCGATAAGGCATGCGTTCAGTGTTTATTAATCACGGATACAAGTATGCATCGCTGTGATCATGGAAAAACCTTATTACCGTCGGACGATTGAGCGCACCTGAATATAAGCCCCACCCACTAACTTTAAAAAGAAAACAAACTGTGTACATACACTTGTCTATGAGCTGCAGGTGTCCGCGTTGTAACATGAAATGATTTTACTAACTTTTAATTAAATACGTAGCGGTAACATACGCGATAAATGCTTTTTTTGGCTGGTGAAAAAATAAAAACTACAGCAGCCTAACAGGAAAAGTCACTGATCGTTATCTTCATCTTCCTCCTGCACTAAAAGTCGTCTTCTTCAGCGTCGGAGTTGAACAGCCTCAGAATTATTTCATCAAACACTTCCTCAGTCTCTCTTTCGTTCTCGACGTCACTTTCGTCTCGAGGCAAAAAATCCATAAATTAGCCGCATCGTTGTCGAAGCCGCAGTGTTCAAAGCGTGTGAAAAAAGTTGCCGCTTATAGTCCGGACATTACGGTAAAATCATAGGCAGGTGGCTTTTCTGTAATCTCCCAGCACACCAGGTTTCGCCGCACACACGCCGTTTAGCTCATCAAGTTACCTGAAATAGGTGCATATGTGGTGTGATAGCAGCAATCATGTCACCCTGTATGAGATGAGTCTGTTAATATCTTCAAATTAGTGTCAGGCGGCTCGAGATGAGATTCGAGGCTTGGTGACTCATAACGCTACCACAAAGCTAGAAGCTAGCATCTTTATTTCTCTTCAACCCACTCAGGCTGTAGTTTACATCCACGTCTGTCCAGAGTCACGTCGCATCTGAAAGCTGTGACAGTAGATCAGCGCTTCCAAAAAAATGGACGTTTTAAAGCGTGGATGCTTTTCACACATCCTTAGCCTCGCACGCAGAGGACGTCCACAGCTTCAAGGTGAGAGCTGAAGGTCGGAGTCACAAATTCAGCTAAATGTGAGATACGGTGGTAATTCCTCCGTCCTGCTCCTGAGTTACGGTGTTGAATAACGGCCAGAAAGGTGTTCTGTGCAGAACATCATGATGTCACAGTGGAGCCGACCTCCGACCTCCTGGATATAAAATGTCAGCAGGTCGTCATTTCATCCTGTTAGATGTTCGCGGGAAATTTTTTTGTCACAGTTATTGAGTCGTGTGTTGTTTTGTGACCTTTGACTGCTAAAATGTAATCGGTTTATCGTCATCTCGCCGTCCACCAGAATGGGGCGTGCAGTTGGTCGGTCGGCAAGAGCCTTCGGAAAAGATCCAGAAAGACGTGTGTCTGCTTTCAGTTTTGGAAATTTAGCCCCAAAAAAATGAAAAAATCTTGAACGTGACATCGTGAACACAGAGAAGAAACGCTAATTCTTCATCAGCTATGCAATGAATGTTTTTGCAGCGCTAGCTCTTCGCTGAATAATATCGTCAGCGATGGTGGTTTAAACTTTATTTATTTGGGTAAGCAACGATTGGAACAACTTTCTGGACAGTTTCACCGTCGAATAGATGATGTTCTAGTGAATCGAGCCTTTCTTCCCTCTGAGAGGCGTGATTGAGATTGACAGGATGCAGGTTAGGAGGCAATGTCATTATATTATATTATATTATATTATATTATATTATATTATATTATATTATATTATATTATATTATATTAAAGTGCATCTGGGTATTTAAGTGAACAGATGCACTTTAATTAATGTTCTAATCAGACTTTTGGGGACTTGGCGTCACTCAGATCTGGCCACACAGACCGAGTGTTTTTCATCGTTTCATCGCTGCAGTCGCTCGGCGACATCTTGCTTCTGGATTTAGTGTCAAAAGTTTGACGCTAAATCGGCTGTCAGCGTTGTCGGGGAAAGCCCAAAATTACACGGTGCAGAAAAACCAATAAGCCAGTCATGTAAGTTCACGTAAACACACTGTCGCAATAAAGCTTTTAAGCAGGTAACAGTTAAAAAAAAACACAACCAGTGGGGTTTTTCTTTTTTCTTTTTGTCTGCTTAATTCCTTTGTTATCTGCAGCTTTCTCATGCCTCACGCTGAAACATGGCTGACCTTCAGTAACATCAGATGGGAGGAAACCACATCGAGCTGAAACATTAGTCTGGACATGAAGGCTTCACTCTGGAAGTCATCAGCTGCTTTCCTATGACTTGGTCCCAGCGATAATGGCGCTGAGTCAGGGCCCGAGCTCCGAGCATGGGAAAATGTAAAGGGAGGAATGTGCGGGGGAAACGCTGTCTGCCCTGATGACACTCCAGAGTCTGCTCTGTGTCCTCTCTGAAAGGCTCTTCTATGACTCCAGCCTTTACATTAACTGCTGGTGTTGATGATAACCTCCATTTCTTGTATTTATATTTGGGTTTAGTCACCACTCCTGCTCTGCTGTGTAACCAGCAGCAGCAGCTCCGTCAAATCCTCCTGCAAGTTCACTTTTACTTTGGGGGGGGAGCTGGTTGAACAGACTTGTTTCTTCGTTTTATGAACTTGTTCCGTTTTATCTACTCGGAGCTGGAGGATGTGATTTAAAGCACGCTGAAATACCCCGACTGTGACCCGCTTCCACACTTGTGTCTCCGTTTTCGGCAGCGGATAAATTTCTCTGCAAAAGTCATCATTTATCCCGGAGTCGACGTCATTCTCCTTTTTTGCTCATTTACCGTCCCGCCGCCGAGCCAAGTGAGCTCATTATCCCTCTGGATGAGAGCATTCAGACGATCGCGGCACCTTTTGTGCACGTTAACAATCTCCGTCCCTCGCTGCTCATCAGTTTCAGTTTGGAGTTCGCACTTCCAAATATCCTCCCCTGCCCCCTTTCTCTCTCTCTTTTTTTTTCTCCCCCTCCTCCTCCTCCTTCCCTACGACACCACCACCACCACCTCCACCTCCCCCAGGGCCTCATGGGAGCTCAGCAGTACAAATTTCCGTTTATACCAGTGGCTGGGGCTGACGACACCGCAGCGCTCTACCCCACAGATTGACGAGCCCTCAGATGCCGATTTACTGTACATGGCAGCCACTCTGGAGCCGCCGCACATCTGGAGTGGAGTACGCTTACTGAAAAACAGGGGCCAACCTTGGCCCAAACAAGTGTAGCCGAGCAAAACCGATGAAAGGCAGCCTCCCCCCCTCCTCCACCACCACCACCACCACCACCACCCCTCCACACACACACACACATCCCTCTCTCCCCCCCGTCTCTCTCCAGAGCCCAGATCTCTCAAGCTATTACAAAGACCTTGGAAGGACTGAATTCTGTAAACAAAAACTTGAGAGAGGCATTAAGAGACATGCTGGAGCTAATGATGTGATTGTGGTGGGAATGTCTTCACCGGAGCTGCTGAGATGTCTGCTTTGAACGTGTGACTGTGTGTGTGTGTGTGTGTGTGTGTGTGTGTGTGTGTGTGAGTCAATTCTTAGAAAAACAGAAAAGCTTTGACAAAGTTTGTAACATGAGCGCTTCCAAAAATGACAACTTTAAAGAGAGACAGACAAAAAAAAAAAGAAAAAGTGTGAGAAATTTGAATTATACTGCGACGCTTTTTATTTTCTTTACATTTCCCCTGGATTCATTTTATTTGGCTTTCAGGCTCGACTAAAAATAAAAAAAATAAAATGTAAAAAAAATAAATAATTAGATGCCTCGCAGACTCGAAATGATTTCACATGCTGACACGGTGTCCAATAACAACAGAGGAAAGCAGTCGGCTTCCTGGAGGAACCTGGTATTTTGTAATCTCGTCTTTTGCAATTCATAGCTGACTTTGTTCCCTACGAGGAGGAAAAAGGTTTCATAAAGCTGGGGCCCGGCCAAGTCGGGGTGAAGACACTGTAAAAATGTGACAAAGGAGAAGTCGAGTCTTTTTTTTTTTTTTTTTTTGAGCTAATTATACGGTCGCTTCTCTGTGACAACATGAGGTTAAAATTGGTAAATCTCCAAAGTCGGAGCTGAAAATGTGGAGATCACTGTTATATTTTATTCTCCTGTGTAAAACCTTCCAACGGGCTCTGTTCGCCTCTCAAACCGCGCTCGACATCCTGCCTGTATTACTCTCAGATCTGGTTGTTACCGAGCTCAAACCCCAGAGACGCCGTCTCCTGTTCACCATATTGAAAGTGTGTTACTGTGTGTTTGAGAGAGTGTCGGTGCGTCTGCGTGTGTGTGTGTGTGTGTGTGTGTGCGAGGTAAAAAGTGTCAAGGAATTCATTGTCTGTTCTCCACCTGTTATTATTCTGGTCCCAATCAACCTGCTAGCCAGTCTGGAGCCAGTGGCCATCTGGAAACACTGCTCTGTTTATAAACTTGGCAAGGATCAGCACTCTGGGGCTCTGACCTCCCACACAAATCTGGAAACAATTAGAGCAAGACAGTCTGGCTGATTACTGCGAAAGGGCCCAGCGTGGATCCCACTGACGGCTGTGGGGACGCCAGACCCTTGTTAGAGAAAATGCAAACTCAGTGCTACACAAAAAAAAAAAACAACCCTCTCGCGCCATCATCACACACACTTACACTTTCAGCGTTATGTAGCTTCTCGGTCTCTATTTTTGCATTTATGACTTTGTTCCCCCTCCTCGCAGACAAAGGGAAAAACCACCCACACGCACAAACAAACACAATTTATTGATCTTTTTTCTTTTTCTGTATTGTTGGTGGAATGACTTGCACCTCGCTTTTTATTTCAGGCGACGAGCTCCCGTAACCTCCGTCCACATGTTGACTCACGCTCGTGAAAACTGCCAACGTACAACGGACTAAAATTAGACGAGGGCTTTGAAGGAACAATAAAAGGATTAAAAAAGACACGCTGCTTTGATATATTTTTAGATTACGTTCAACCTTCTCTTGGTTAACGCTGATTACGCACAGAAAGAGGGGTTTCCTTGGCGGAGCAGCAGGGGAGCGACGCCGAGGTCACTTCTGCGTTATTGATCGCTCACATCTTGGATGCGTTCGGCTCCACAAAGGCTGTCATGAAACGCTTTGTGGGGAGTCGTGATTGAAAAGAAAAAAAAACAAGCAGTTTATACAAACATCTGATTATATTCTAATTAAATGGACTCAATTTATTAGCTTTAATTTGCAATTCAATTTATGAACACCAAAGCAAACAAAACTAATTCTCCATAAAAGCACTTCCTTGTTGTGATACTGCAAATTGATGTCTGCGCACTGACGCGGGGTCAATATCAATAAAACACCCCAAACAATTAATTTAAAGAGCATATTTTTCCCATTAGAAAGGTCTTATTCATTTCTCATTCTGCATTCAGAACACAAAAGCCCCCCAAAAGCTTAATTGTGCCGGGATCTTATTATAAAGCTCGCATTCATTCATCACGGGGGGGAAATATCACAGCAATACATCAAGCAATGAAAACTTACATGATTCACATTTTGTTGATGGTGTTTGTCCGGCAGTTTTCAAATTATTAATAAAAGAACTCCCACAAAATGAAGAATCTCGCGCGCCGAGTCGGGTCTAAAGTATTGTCCCCTCTCTTGCTTTTGGAGAACCAATAATTAGCAGGATAATGAATCAAGATGATAATAATGATGGTGAATAATTGCTCTGCCCATTCCTCTTTCTCTCTCTCATTTTCTCCCTCTTGTTCTGCCTCCCCCTTCTTCTTTTCTCTCTCTCTCTCACACATTCAGTCTTTTACAAGGATTTATGGTATTCTGTCGCACAGAGCATGTGAATAAAGCAGGAGGGGCTGCTTTTAATAAGCAAAGATTATAGGAAATGGGCCCACAGCCCAATAGAACATTTCCAGCTGGAAGTCCAGCCTCTGTGCTTAGCAGGAGTGGAGCTCAGCTATAGTTTAACAAGGAGGGAGATGGAGATTGAATGCAGATACTACATTACATGGTACTTTCCCATTTCTGTTTCATTACTTATGTTGTTGGCTGAGCTGCTCCTGTGCTGCCAGCGAGTACTCGCAGGCTTTACTCATCTCCAACCAGCAGTATATTCATGCAGAAACACTTTATCAGAATAAAAATATGTGTGTTTAAAATTTATTAGACCACCTGTTTAATATATATACGGCTGAAACCAGAAGTTTGCAAACACTTTTTACAAGACACACAACCTTTATTTTCCCCTTTTTAATCATTATCTGGCATAATAAGTAATACAAATTTCTCTCTCTCATTATTCTGGCATTTAGCAAATAGAAATAATGTTGGTGATCCTGACTGACCTGAAACCGGAACAGTTTAGTCTGATTTAATGTCAGACAGTGAGAAAAAAAAGGTTTTATGTCTTTTTATACAGTGGAAGTGAACCTGAAGTGTTTTAATTCACACTCAGCTCTCCACATTTTGCACAGGAATCACCTTTTTATACCCAGATTTGGCATCATCAACCACTAAAGCTAGTTTTTTGTTCAGGAATGCAAGTAAACAACTACGATTTGACGTCTTACTCAAGAAATAATAATGAGTTTTACTATTTGTTTCAGTTTATTTACAGAAAACAGTGCATCTAAAAATCCACAGATAACAATATTGATTCTATTTTAGCTTTAAAAACATCATTTTGCTCAAAGAGCTTCTACATACTGACATTACAGACAAATATCATCACCAATGCTGTTAATTTGTGGCATTAACCTCACACTGGGTGGTGGTCTAATACATTTATTAAGCAGATCACAGACTCGGGGTGAGAAAGCAGGACAGGATTTATAGTAAGAATAATGAAGGCTGAGACGATGGGAGAGGACGGAGGTGTGAGGACGGCTGAAGGCCGGGCGGGCCGAGGTGAAGGTGAAGGAAAGCGTGTCGGTGTGGGTGAACGAGAGGCGGTGAGTGGCAGACGGGGAGACTCGGCGAGGCAGGCGGAGCGGCGAGGGGAAGCAAAGCTGGGAGAAGCCGAAGGAGGTACAAGGTTAGTCAGAAAGGCAAGGAAGCAGAGAAGCGAGCTGAAAGACGCTACAGGAGGCCTCAAGAGTTTGTCTGACGCAGGTGGACGGAATGATGTGGTGATGAGGAGAACGGGGGTGGAAATCCTGCGTGCTGATTGGATGAGCAGCAGCAGGTGAAGCAACCTGGAGGTGGAGCGTCACACCTGGAGATAAAAACAACAAGAGAAAGAGAGACACACACAGGGAGAGGGAAACCACGCAGGACTAGACTCCTAATGGTCATAATATAAATTCTAGAGGTCATTAAAAAAACACTCATTTGCTCATTTTTTTTGTAAAATATAGAATTTGCCAGAACTTAAGTCAACTCACAGGCGTGTGAAAAGTGACAACAGTTCATGTAAGAAGTCACGAGACAAGAATGTTCAGAGACGCTGACTTAATGTTCAACAATGCAGAAACACATTGCATTTACCAAGGAGGGGACAAAACGGAGGCCTTCCCTTATAATTAAGTCTTCTGTATCTTATAATTATCAAACACAATAGCGGTTGTTACTCTAAATTCTGTGACCTGTCACATTGTGCGACCCGATTAAACATGTCAGCTATACGGCTGCTGCAAACACGTTGTGGTTTTATGAAATAAGTGTATAATATAGTCATAACAGCAGTAGTAGTGTAGCTCCGGTGTGAATCTGTCTTCTCAAATAAACACCTTAACTGAAGGAAATCAACCTTTAATTCTGGTCATCTCTGGATCTCCAGATTTGATCTGTTTTCTGAACAATGTAAATTATAATTATGAAATCAAACCTCTTATTTCATTTTTTTTTTTAAACTAAGTACAATATTTCCCTCTGAAATCATAACGTAGTATAAAATTGAATTAAGTCCACATTTACATCAAGCAGTGCTTACACGCAGCATTTAACTTTCATTCCATTTATATAAATATAAACTATTCAAATATAGAAGCAACAGCAAACAAGTTTCTACAGTGAACAAATATGACAGATCCCAACTTAAAGGTCAGAAAGAAAAGCTCGAGTTTTCACGAGCAGTTTTTAATAACGTCAAGTGACTTATGAATCACTGTCGCTTTGATAACGTGACAGAAGTCAGTAATAGCTCAGTGAATCACTGCAGTGCTGCAATAACAACTTCCTCAAACCCTCCTCAGGACCAACAAAGTCTTCATATCGAACGTCTGTAAGATCTGCAGCGTGATTACTGATCGATTAGTCCCACTCGGTCATGTGTGTCCTCTAAAATTAGACGTCACGCCTCCGGTTGGGAAGCGATAGCTTCCCTGACGGCCGCGGCCATATTTGGTCACCCGTAAAAGGAGCCTACGACGTCTTCTCCTTTTTGGAAACTACAAATGTGGAACAGAAAAAGAGTGAAAACAGGATCCTGATGGGGCAGCGTCTGGTGCCTGGAGCCGGTGTATTTTTGACGTAGCGGAGGAAGAGCAAGGGCAGTGTCCTTCCTGGTTTTCTACAGCTTCCTGCACAAACGGGAATTTGATTCAGAGCCACTTGCTGCATTCACTCCCAATGCCATTGTTTCTATGGCCATTGATCTTTGGAGATTGGCTTCCACTGACAGCCCGACGCTGCTGGCCAGCAGTCTGAGGTGACTCAGTATTTACTCAGTTCGGTACTTTGGTGCAACGTCATTACTTTTGTCTTTGTACTTTACTTGAGTATTTTTAATTCAATTCAGCTTTATTTACTCATTCACAACATGCGCCATCTCGAGGCACTTCATGTAGTAAACTTACGTATTTAGAGAAAGAAGCTCAACAAATCCAAAGTTTCTCTTGGATTCCATTTGGGCAAAGAAAAATAAACCTCCAGCAGAACCAGGCTCTGGGAAGGCGGCCATCTGCCTCGACTGGTCGGGGTGAGGTTGGAGATGTGCGATAACAGGACAGCAGATAGAAAACGATGCATAAGAGAACAATAAACACTTGGGAGGTCAGTGACTACAGCTTAGGAAAGTCTAGCTCTGAGGCCTTGTGGCTTTTTACTTCTATTATAATTAGTAAAAACAATATTATAGCTTCCACGTCATGGCACAATCCATTTGATAGATACAGCTAAACACCTACTTTGCTTTCAGTTGCACATCACATAGTGAACTTATTATGGAAAGAAGCTCAGCAAATCCAAAGTTTCCCTTGGATTCCCTTTGGGCAAAGAAAAAGAAATCTCCAGCAGAACCAGGCTCTGGGAGGGCGGCCATCTTCCTCGGCCGGTCGGGGTGAGGTTGGAGATGTGAGGTAACAGGATAGCAGATAGAAAACGATGCATAAGAGAACAATAAACACTTGGGAGGTCAGTGAGGCCAGTAACTACAGTTTAGGAACATTTATCTCTGGCTTTTTACTTCCACCATTTGATAGCTAAAGTCTACTTTACTTTGAGTTGTGTTTTCAGTTGCTGTTGCTGATGAGGCCTGAGCTCAGGTGTAGTTCAGGTGGAGCTACACTACAAACATCTCCTGACAGAAGTGAGCTAACCCCGGCTCTGTAGCTCCTCATCCCTGCTCGGTGTTCAGTGACTAAAGGCCACATTAGCTGCATCCCATCAAAATGCCATGAGGGTAATGTCGGTGCCAGATGTTGACAAGGGGAAGATATATTACAAAAGATTACGTCTGTGGTTCTGCTGCATTGGTTTTTATCGTGTTTTCAAAACTCATGCATCTGACAATTTTATGGAGGAAGTCAAGGACAAAAACACCAAACAAAGAGTAAAGGAAATGCCAATCAAGAGGAGTCTGCCAACACCGTCCTGAGAAGAGATCCAACGTGAGCGAAAACACCTGCGTGGAAGAAGCACTTAAGGTGCGTTACGCTCCTGCTCTATAAATATTCACCGCGTCTCCCATTCATTTCTATCAAACCCCGATCAACAGACAAATTCAAGCACGCGTTTCCTGTTCCACCGTGTCTCAGAGTTCGCCTTTGTTCAGCTTTGACCAAGCAGATGTGCGCTGAGCCGCTGCGTTTGGAAATGGAGAAGTTATGGCGTGCTCCGGCGCTATATTTAGCACAGTGTCACACCACGAGAACACAAAAAGAAGCGTGCTCATAGTTTGTTCTGAACAGTCATTACCCAAACCGAGTCCTTTTATATTTCTGAAAACAAATAATAATTGATCAATAATTGATTAAACTCAGTGTTAATACACGTTAAACACTTTTAATCAGCTTTTTTATGGTAATAAGCATGATTTTACCTGATAATAGTCGTACTTTTAATAGATATTACCATTTGAACACAGTGGAATGAGTATTTTTTATTTAAGAAAAGCATCTGGATACTTCTTCCACCACTACTTGTAACTAATCCTCCTCCTCTTCATCACTAACAGCCGTGTGAATCATTGCTCGTGGCACTCAGCGGGCCTTGCTCCCTTCCCTTTTCAACTATTTTCCAGCGACATGCCGCAATGAGGGGGAAAATCTGCCAGGTTTCATGTGAAATGCTATCAGTGAGCCGCCATGCTCATCAGTTTCACACAGAGCCGCTAAACACATCACAGCCGTGGTTGCGGGGAGATTGCTCTTAATTAAAAAGCTTTTTTTGGACCATAATAAGCAACCTGTGCAGAATTCACACACATTTCCCCCCCCTTTGTTAATTTCACCTTTTTTCTCATCGACGCGCCGCTCGGACCGACCAGATATCTGTGTATGCGCACAAACAACACATGCTCATTAGAATGAATGAACACACCTGTCTGTTTGGATCCAGGTGTTCCCTGCAGGTGATGATGCACTGCAGCTCTGCTCCAGCTGGTGGCAACAGGCCCTCGTTTCATCAGGTGCAGCAACCACCTTGCTGCTCCGACGCACAGCAGGTCCGTCTGAGTCATAATGGGAGGCTGTTGGTGCAGCTACAGGCTGTATGATAAACATCTCCGCTTCAGAAGTCCACCATCAGTAATTAAGATGTTAAATGCCCCTTTGTGCGCGAGCATAAGGCTTTTTATTAGCCTTGAACTGCTTCTCATTTTGCCCTGGAAACAGGCACAGAGCTGGGTTACTGTAATCAGTTACATTTATTTATTTAACCACCATTTAGTGAGTTAAAATTGCCTCATTACGACAATTCTGCTCAGTCTGATCAACGATGGTTTAATGCTGGCATTGTTGCCTTTTGTTAAACTTGTTCGACTCGCTGCCTTCTCTTGACAACGGTCCTTTTTTAAACAGGCAATCCCCAGGACTCCGTGCATCACCACCGGGCCTGGACTTAATTGACATCCATCCATAAACAATAGCTGAAAGGCGTCCAGTTAGCTGGAGTCTGAAGCAGGCCTGACGTTCTCCTGGAAATCCTCCATTCAGTAGGTTTTGCGTCATTCAAATTGGACGAGCTGCAGCAGCTTTGTCTGACACGCAGCATCCAGGATTCTGACTGTTCAGGCTGCAAAGATTTACTCCTCCGATTCATCCGTTAAATACCAGTGGAAGGAAAACTACATTTATTTGCATGCGGCGCATCATTTCAGCCCGTTTCCAATACGCTGTGATAAAACACGGAGGGAAGATTTACATTTATATAAGTGTAGTTTGGAGGAACTTGCTTGAGCGTCACCATTTTCAGCTGCTTTATGCTCCCCACAGACAGAAATATTATGTTTTCTTCTCAGCTGTTGTGAATTTAAAGATGAACACAACACATGATCACCTTCTACACACATAATCATACATAATCCAGGTAAAATTAGCTCCACCCTGACAGTTAAAACATAAAAAAAGTCAAATATGAAAGTTTTAACTGCCTATTAATGCGTAAGCTTCTGCTAAATTTAGCCCTTTTTCATTATTTAATAGCATGCCGATAAATTTGTGATTGATCGATGACTTCTTTGGTATTTAAAAAGTAAAAACACAGACAGTTTCTATTTGCTTTTCATCTGTCAAATGAATGCTTTTTTTTTTTTTAAATAGCGAGAAATGATAATCACAGTTTTTTGCAAGTTTTTCTTGAGCAACGGTTCAAAACCCCCAAATTATTATAATTCTAGACAAGTGAAAGTGAGAAATCCTCACATTTTAGAAGCTGAGCTGTGAAACGAGACAAAAGGACAAAGAAGCATAAATAAAGTGTCTGACTGTTTCACATAAAAGTGAATATTTTAATGCATCATTTGCTGTGGATGTGATTCTTATTTTATAATGTACTTTGCTGGTAAATGTGTTAAAATACTTAAAGTACTTTCACTGTATATTAATATAACAGTTTCAATCTGCTGTCTTATAGATATTTTGGTCTTTAAATAATAAATATAACTACTTGTGTGTGTCTAATTGCTGGAAACAAGGCTCATAGTAGAATATACTTTTATAAGAGGCTTACTTAAAGTTTGCAGTGCTTTTGTTTTTTAATAACTGAGCAACAAAAACCTACAAATACTGTTAGGAAACAAGAACAAGTGAGAAAAAGCATCAGTATTAAAAAAAGAAAAAAGGGCCCGGAGATGTAAAAGTGCTCAAATGAACCACATGGATCAGACACGATTGTACGCACCGGAGCGGGTCAGAACTGCTGCAGAACTGCTGCCCGTGAATTACAATGAGCAAAGCAGTGAGGCGCACACACGAGCAAGAAGGACGGGAGCAGCAAAATACGCTTGTTATCAAGTCGAGTCGAAAAGATTCAGCAGAGCATGCAGGGATGAGCTAATACAGCCGAGCAGAGACGCACTCTGTTATGTCCGGTTAAATCCTGTAGGTGGAGTGGATCCTCCTTCCTGTGCGCTCCCACCGAGCGAGCATGAAGCGTGGTCATCGCTTCAACATCTAAAACGTACTCATCTGTGCTCACCAGTCCGTCTTCTTGTAGCCTGGGAGTGCTGCACGGTCACACTGGGTCTGTTTGATTCATGTCTCAATTAAAGGTGAAGGAGGGGAGGTTAGTGAAGAGATGAGCGGGTATTATTATTATTATTATTATTATTATTATTATTGGGAATGTTTTCCATTTGGTTTTATTGGACAGGAGTTCAGGAAAGTTCCTCTCATAGCTCCAGAAACCCCTGGACAGCTGGACTGAGACCAGAAAAAAAAAACAGTGTTCAAAGAGAGAGAATAAATATCAGAAAGGTGGAGACTAACCAAGAGCTATAAAATATTCTTATAAACATTTATGGGATTTAAAATGTTTAAGCTCAGATGTGGGAAAAGATACCGGTTTGGTTCTGGGCTCAGTCAGGTTTTTTTTTTTTTTCGTGGCTATTTTGGGGTTTTCTGCAGCGAGCCAGCTGGCGGTGGACACTGTGGAGGAAGCAGGTGTTTCAGATTTGAGTGGCAGGTGGTGATCTATGCAGATCTATGCAGCAAGAGTGAGCCACTGGATAAATCCATAATTTCTAGCACAGTGAGGTAGAATCCAAAGAGAGCCACTTCTACGCTGCAGGTTTTGTTCTGCAGCGCTGTCGAGTAGAATCTGTGCACAATGCAGATGTCAGTCAGATACACGGTAATCAAAAGGGGCCAAATGTGCTCTCAGTTCTTAGTTAAAATGTAGGATTCAGTAAGTTATGAATGCCAGAGGTGGTGGAGGTGGTGGAGGGATCCTGCAGAACACGTGCATCAGATTTACTGTGATTGGATGGAATCATGTTGATAGATAAGGTCCATTATTATTATTATAGTCTGGCTATAAACTATAACTGAGGCTACAGTGCTGATAGAAAGTATTCAGCCTGTTGGGAAGACTTCCTTCTTTATGTTTTCTACACTAAATCAGTCTGGTTTTTAGCAATAATTTACAAAAAAGACTCTTTCATGCCAAAGTGAAAACAGATTGCTACGAAGATTACTGAAAATATTAAATTTATATGAAGCATTCACCCACTTTAAAGTGACTTCAACACAGGTGCAGCCAGTTATTCCTGGAAGTCTCTATCAGTGACATGAAGATCAATCTGAGGATGTGCTTGTGGTATAAAGACTGAGATGAATCAGTGCTTCTGCATATAGCTACAACACTCTGGGAGAAGGTTACTGAAAAACGCAGGCCGGGATGGATGCAAGGAAACGTCCAAGTCACTGAATATCTCTAAATCTGTCCAGAGCAGGCCGTCCTCAGGAAGCAGAAGAAGACCAGTGAGGAAGGCCACCAAGACACCGATGAGTCCTCTGAAGGATTTACGAGCCTCAGCGCCTGAGACGGGAGCGACTGTTCAGACAACAACTGCTTCCTGCTCCAGTCAGAGTTGACCACTGTTGGAAAAAAGGTCACGTTAAATCTTAAGCAGAAAGAAGGCATGTTGGAG
>NW_007579059.1:9593-19940 GCF_000690725.1 Stegastes partitus | reverse complement strand
CACACATTGGTGTTAAAAATACATCTATTATCTGTAAATTGCGTCACATTCTTTGACACACTACCTTTAAACTGCTAGTTTATTTGCCGTCTTATCCAGATGTAGATAGGAAGCTCGATTCCACGCTTTGCAAATATAAACGTTACCTTTGGACGGAGCCTCAGCAGCCACTTCACTGTCTTTATGCTAAGCTAAGCTAACAGGACCTCTGGCTGTAGCTTCTGTGCAGACGTGAACATCAATCTTCTCGTCTCACCTTCGGCACTAAAGCAAGCGAATGTATTTTTACCAACGTGGCAAACTATTGCTTTAAAGCATCGATAAACCCTGAAGAACGCAGAGACCCTGAGAGTTTAGCAGGTGAGGCCGATTTTCCATCTCCAGCCTTCAATAAAACCGGACAACCACAACACATTATCCTTGTTTGGGAAATCAATCCTGCCCTTGTCCCGGAGCTATGATCTCTAAACACCAGCTCCGAAAGTATTTACTAAAACAGTGGTGGCTCCTGGCTGCATGTTTTAACTTGCAATATGTGCTTCACAGCTCGCAGCCCAGGAATGCAGGGCTTTTCTGCTCGCTTGGGGTGGTGCTGCCGGTCTCACTGTCAGTCTATCATTATGCCACGGCTGACACACACACACACACACACACACACACACGCATGCATGCAAGCACACGTAAACACGCAAACGCTGCAAGGTGCTGCATTGTGCTCTTCCCCTCCTGCATATGTAACCCAATTCCAGCTCTAAAAATTGTCACAAAATGATGTGAAATGATGGAAATCAACATTCAAAAAGCCGCGCAAAGTGTTCTGAGCTGATATAAATTATGGATGACTACGGATGTTGTGTCAACATTCGTTTATTGTACTTTCAGACCATACCGTCGAAATGTTGGCTGAGCTGCACGCACACACCTACACACACACACACACACATGCACACAAAGACGCATTAGGATGATGATCACACCTGTAGTCTGTATCTCAGTAGCTCCCATGATCAATGAGACTGAGAGATGAAAAGGCGAAGGGGGAGCGGATTCTTGTTGCGGTACAGAAAGTGATTCCAATCAATTTGAGGGGAGAAACGCGGCTCCACTGAAAATGTCGACTATTACACCTTGCCTCAAATGACAGCTGATCCCTCTTAGAAGCTGAGGAAAAAAAACCCACTGACTTCTCTCCCGTGAGAAGTCCAAACCCTCTGACCAGAACCTTTTTCCACACATCAAACAAAAGCCGTGGATGACGTTGTGAGCGTGTACATCTAATGTGTGCCGCTACATAAGGCGCGTGAGCATGAGTCCGCTGACTTGATCGTTGTGACGGGTTTTGAATGCCGCTGTAGGCATTAGGCTGACAGGCCAACCCAGTGTCTCCTTCCTGGACAGATAATCCACCTCACAGGTCACCGTCCCCGGATATCTCAAGGGGCAGTCTGTGTCGCCTCTGTTCCTTGTGCATTAACGTCATGAGGCGAGAGAACCGGCACGTTGGAGAACCTCACGACTCGTGGTGTCGAGCTGACGCCATCTTGAATAACAAATAACCATCGTCTGGATTTCAGTATTTGATTAAATTGCAAGTACACCCTAAAAAAATCCCCACCAAAACCCATTTTCAGGGTTTTTCTACTGGGCTATTGTTGATACTCAGTGATTTATGACTGATATTTATTCATAAAGCTGACAATGCTAATGCTAATACAATGTAGAATACTGGTAATTATAACATTTTAGTAAAAGCTTTGTATACAAAGCCAAAATGTTGTGAAAATAACTTAATATAAACATTAATAAGCAATAAATACACAGCTAGTAGGGTACATTAACTAATAGCATACATTAGCTAGTAGAGTACATTAGCAACTAGCTTGCATTAGCTAGTAAGTAGGCACATTAGCTTGTAGTGTCTATTACCTATTAATTAGTAGGATACATTAGTTAGTTATGTACATTAGACAGAAAGGTATATTAAGCAATAACGTACATTAACTAGTAGGGAAACATTAGTACATTAACTAAGTTTTAGGGTATATTAACTAGTAGCATTTGTTAGCTAATTGGGTTCATACGCTTAGAAGGTACATTATGTAGTGCGTATGTCAGTTAGTATTGAACTTTAGCTAATAGCATACATTAGCTAGTGGGTATGATAGCTAGTGGGCCACATTAGCTTGTAGCATACATTAGCTAGATTAATATTTGCATTCATAAATTAATGGTGGGATAGCATCAGATATTTGCACCAGCGACTCTATAACTGACATTCAATTCAATTCAAATAACTTTATTTATCTCCAAGGGGCAATTCAAAAAATGAATAGTACATGCTTTATATTTCCACATATTTATCAAATAAACCAATGTAGTAATATTACTTTGTTCCTTTTTGCCCTATTAGACTGTTGTTGAAAATAAGTATTATTCCTTCACTGGCTCGTAAATAATCAGTCAAGTGAACAACATGTGTGGCCTGTCTTCATTTCTTGCTCTCGTCCTGACACTCCTGCTGTATCATAGGTCTGAACCATCCATGTTGTACTGCTGACTAATTTATGGCAGAATGTGCACTCCTGCGCACGTTTAATATGTTATAAGGAATATTTTTTTAAACAAGATATGTTAGAAGGCGTATTTAATTCATGTGGACAGGCAGGCCGTTTTACATCCAACAATGCCGCCCCACCTGGCGTTTGTAGCTTCAGCTCGTTTGAAGTGCGATCCCTGGGTTTGCACTTCAGATATGCAAATACACTCGACTATATAAGATAGGACACGCAAACCAGCACAAAACACAACAACAACAACGCAATAGAAATAATTTAAAAAGCACAAGATCTTTCCTCATTAATATTTACAGTCTGCTTTCAGTGCTTTTGTATCGTCGAAGAAGGAGCGAAAGATGAAAATTGGCCATGAAGACAGCTTTATGCTCCGTTATTTCATTTACCTGATATTAATAGGATAAATAATTAAGATATATGGTGATCAAAAGCTATTATTTGTGTTGTAGTTTGTTTTTTGTTGGATTTTTCCTCAAAAATTCAGCATACAGCTTCATTTTCTTCCTTTTTTTTAAAAGCTTCATTATACAATATGTTTCTCACTTTGAATATATAAATATTTCTGTTTTGTGAGGCGAGCGCTGAAGTGGTTTGCGAGCGCTGAACTCTTAACCTCTGCCTTTGGGCGCTTCACAGAGGAAGTTCCTGTTGTTTTCTTAGTTGCATGGATTGAGAACTCTGAATGGTTTTGGAAAAAAAAAAAAGCCTCCTTTGACTCTGGGCCCTGGGCTACGATTAGAACAGATCGCTGAAGGCGACGCGGAGATACGTTTGAGATAAGCGCTGCTTAAACCTCTTTAAAAGTGAATTTCCATCTAATAGGCGACTACACGTGGACGTCATGTTTGAAATAAAGGCCGCACCGTTTATGAGCTTCTCACCATGTTGTTATTCCCTTTCTGAGGTCAGTAATGTGGGAGATTTTTAAATTCCTTCTTTTGGCAGCTCATTTTCAGTTTCAACTTTTTCCTATTTGTGCAGGTATATTTCCCAGTGGGCAGAGCTCCTAAGTCCACCAAGCAAGTACATGTCTCGGGAGATTGAGTGACATCCCCTGCTTTTAAGAGGATTTTATTTTGTGAAGCCAGGGAGACGGACCGTGGCGCTAATCTATTCTGACACTGCCATGCTGGTGGATCTGCTGTTCATTCAGGCAAAGCAAACAGAGCAGAGGAAGGCGGATCGTTTTGCTTACTCTGCCCTCATTGTGGAAAAAGAAAAGCCGCCACTCCTTCAGGTGTCTGCGGTGGTAATTGCAGCTAAACTTTTGCATGTTTTTAGATCCGTATCGTCACATTTGCTGTTGAGGGTAACATAAAAAAATCATAGCAGCAGCGTATAGTGTAAGTCCTCACCGAAATGATAAAATGCTCCAGGCTCGGGGGCTTAAAGAGGGCTTAAAGAGGTATATTTAAATTCCTGTGACTCCATGTTGGTGGGCATTGATGTGATCTTTGATTTTCTGAACCAGCATGAGGGCTAAAAAAAAAAAAATCTTCCACATCATCTCTCAGGTTTTTTTTGTTGAACGCAGGCTGAAACAGGCTCTGCATCTTAAACGTCGTCGCTCAGATCAAACTGCAAACATCACGATATGGAATTTTGATAAGTTCTGGCAAAACACCAGCAGAACTCGGAGCATCTTCCAGCCGGAGAAACGATTAGCGCCGGCCTTCCAGCGCCACTCCTAAGACGCTGTAGCATGAAGTGAGTCACGTCCCCTTCTGGAGAGTCTCCTTTGCATTTTTCACACACCGAACCTTTTCATTCGCATTTTTTTCCCCTCAGTCTGACTGTGCGGATGATTACTGTTGCGCTGTGATGACAGGAATCCCACCTGACATGGCCAGACTTGCAGGTTTACATGTGTTGGTGAGCGGCTGCACTGTGTCGGCAGCTACAGGTGCCTCTGTGGCGTTTTAATCAGCTCGTACTCCGGGGCAGAGGGATGAATGCAGTGCGGGTCCAATGAACAGAAGGGATGTTTTTTATTAAGAAATACTTCCACATTTCTCTCTAACTCTTCAGTGGAAAATGAGAATCCCCCGCTGGAAAGCTTCATAAGTGCCCAGGTTATTATGCAGCCCTCCAAACTGGAGCTTTAGGATTAGTCCACTCCCATAAAAGCTAACATCTTGAATTTTAAATATAACTGCTGAGCACTCTGTGGATGATATATGTCTTTATTTAAATCTGTAAATGCTTTTAGTGCCTTTTTAGGGTGGAACATAAAAGAGACAATCCCTGGGATTGTAATTGCTGTTATGATGTATTATCTTCCACATTAGCTTCCATGACAAGCATCACAACAATCCTATAATTTTATGTTCAAGCCCTGGGATTTTCCAGTTCCTCCATCCCATCTTTAGAAGTGCAAGTCATAGTATGCGGATCTGGGTAGCTTTTCAGAGCAGGGTGGTGACTGAGTCCTCCAACTTGTCCTGACAACTCGGCAGGTTGGGTACTTCTCAATAGAAACACCTCGGCAGCGTCACGTCTGCTACCTGCACCTGCCACAGGCAAGTGCTTCTGCCTCACAAAGGCATAACTTAATGCCGGAGCAGGTCCCAGCCTGCATCCTCCCCCTGCATCCTCTTACTCAGCCCTGTCTTGTTGTTCTCACCGCCTCACCGTCAGACCACAAGGAAGGCAGGAAAAAGTGGCTACTTGACCTTCTCTGGTGGGTTTATTTGCCATGACTTTCACATGAGAGCAGAACTTTTATGCCGGCAGAAGCGTTGGATTGTTTCCAGACTTTAAAATCCTCCTCCAGCCGATGTTGTGGCTCGCAAAATGAGAAGCGCTGATAATACTGTTTACAAGCGGCTCAAAATATGTCCCGTACATATTAGCATATGCAATTTATTTCCTGCGCTGTCCGATCAGGTGTGGATAGCCAAGTTTTATTAAGAGCTACAGCATAAGTCACACTATGAGCGCCGCTGCTGCTGCTGCTGTTGCGCTGAAATGTCAGATTTCCATAGCTCAGACCACTGACATCAGCCAGACAAAAAGTCAAAACACGATTCCTCCATACTCATGATAACTCCCCGATGCGTGCCCAAACACATATTATTTTGAATTCCTTTTGCTTTATCTCCATCTTCCTCCGCATCTGCTGCCAATTACATCACCAAAATGCTTCAGTTCCTGTTTCCTCCCGCCGTGGAGCGGCTGATCAGCCCTCAGCGGCAGCCCAGCAGACCCGCGAAGGCCTAAATTTAGAAGGTGCGCGTACTGCCGAGGATGAAGGGCAGTTATTAATGTCTCAGAGATACAGTATGCATTAGAGCAAGAGATCATTATTCCGCTTCTCAGGGTAGAATTAAACTCATAATCAGAAGCTGCTTTAAGTGCGTTACAGGAGTAAAGACGGTGACGAACGCCTTTACCTCCGTTAGGTTCGTGTTCTGTTGTCGTAGAACTGTGAATTCAAATATTTGACCTTTTTAAAGTCCAGTTAAAAAACAACAACAAACAACAACCTCAGAGTCTGACAGCATGTCCGACATGTGACTGTTCTGGAGTCAGCTGAGGGTAAATCTGTTCTCCTGTTTGTAAAATCAAGCAACTTTTCTGTCTTCACAGGACAAGGAACGGAGAACGGTTCCCCTCTCAGCGCCCAACATAGCTTCAAATCTGTCTTTGTAAACCAAGTACAGATTTAAACAAGATGTTTTTCCTCTCAGTTGACTCTAAAACGACAGCATACCCACTAAATACTGTTTTTATTGGAGCCTAATGTGCTGGTTAATGAAGGCGACATTTCCTGAAACCAACACAACAAGACGATGACATTTTAAAGCCATTTTTAAAATAAAAAATGAAGAAAAAAATTACAGAAAGTGGGAACGTTTTCATGATTGTTGGTAACTTTCTGTTGATCAACTAACTGATTTTAAAACTAGTGGTTTGAGCAATACCTCGAATAAAAAACAGACTTGCAACAGATTTGACAAGACTAGGTGTTGTGTACCTTTAAAATAAATACTGTTTAATTAGATGTCGTTGCACGCTGTACCTACAATAATGCTGATGCGGTTGATTTATTTATTGAATCCGATGAATATAAATCAAAGAAGACGTCAAGCCAAGTAGGATAAAGGTTATACTTTGTGCTGTTGAATTAAATTTGGCTGCATTAAAGGCCATTCCTGTTATTTTGTCCACCCGCTGCCCTCACAGCTCCACCGCCGCAAACATCCAGACTGAAAGCAGGACCCAGGTGCTAAATTAATGTGTATATTGAAAAATCCCCTCTTACAATAACTTGCAGCGGGTGTGTTTTCAGCTCTCCGTCTATTACTTTATTGTATTTTTTTTCTTTCCCTCCTCCAGAGTCTGCTTTGAATGATGGACGGGAATATGGGTCAATAAGATGACCGTATAAAAAATGGCCGTCCTCTTCTTAGTGTGCTTTGTGAGGGAAAAAAAAAAGTCATTTGTCACCGTTTTTTTTTTTTCTCTGCCTTGCTTTCAAATTACTCTTCCTCCACCACGACGCCTTATACCTCTGGGAGAGCGGAGGAAAAGAGGACAGCTACACCTGCGGCTGCTGAACAAGTGTATCACTGTCTGGGCGCTCTGTCCCGGCTTGTCAGGCCCTCTCACCTGGAATGTGCCGATGAGACAATCAGGTGCAACAGGCGCGTGGCGGCTTGCTGCAGGGAGAGATAACCTGCTCCGAGGCACCCAGCAAAGAGCAGCGAAGGACTTTCCACCCCCAGTCAACACCTCTCCTAAAGTCCTGAGACATGCCAATACAGAGAAGGGAGCCATGTGACACAGCGGGGGGGAGCACGGTGGCTGGTTTCTAAGCAGCTCCTCTCCAGGAGGAGCGTCTGCAGATTCATCATCGTGTAGGCTTGTTTGACTATCCCAGCATGACTCACTCAAAGGGTGGAGTGCTGCGAGATTTTTGTTTAGCCTGAGGGGGAGAAAATTTCATTTCTATCAAGAAAAGGTCATGAGCAATGTTCCAGCTTCACAGGAAATGCATCAGCGCACATAATTGGATAACCTATCAGTTTTGGGGGCACCGTGATTGAAGTGACACTATTTGCCAGTGATATTTGGTCAGCCGGATTGGAAGTGAATGAGAAAATGCTGATCGCCTGCTCGGAACCAACTGTTGCTTTAAGCATTAACATTTTATTAGCATGCGGCTGCAAAAAAAAAGCTTGTGTTTAAATATTACTGTTGCCGCTGAGCTTGGGACGCCTGTGCTGGATTATATTTACGCTCAGAACTGTCTCGCTAACTCACTTAAAATAACACTGCTCCATTGTTATTGCCATTGGCTCGCGCTCGCTAAGATTTCTGTAAGTGGTACAAATAACCACATGATCTCTAAACTGTGGGAGTTATGAGCTCTCTCCCCCCCCCACAGATAAACAACCAGAGTTTTGGGTCACAGCGTTATTATGTGCTCTTTTCTAATGTGAGTCATCAAAACCCTTCACTTCTTGTAAATTTAGATTAATGGTTTGATAACAACAGGTCTTGCATGCGTTATCTTGAGGCATTTTTCTTACAGCTGCATGATTTTTTTTCTCCTCTTCTTCTAAAGGCAATATTATTTACCACTGAAACCCAAGCAAGACGTTTTGAGGAGAAAACGACCCCTCTCGAGTGTTCATTTTTCCAGCATGTGTGTGTTTTTGTTGTCTAGGCTTTCCTTGGTGGCAGTGAACAAAGCGTTCTACTGTGGAGTAGTTTCAGCAATCGCAGACACAGTGTCTGTACAGGGAGTTCCTGTCCCTGGCCCAAACCCACAGACCAACAGCAAAGAAGGACAAGGTCAACCATTGCCTCTGCTTTCTCTTGGCATCCAGGCAGAGGAGCTTTACCTCACCCTCAAGTTGTATTCCTCCAGGCTACATGTCAGTGGGTTTATTTTGCAGGGAGAGATCTAAAGTCCAACAAACCCTAAAATACATGTTGTCACTGTTGCACTTTATAAAATCCGTTCTGACCAGTGCTTATTATGGCTTCTTCTTCTTTTTTTTCTGTTAATTGGTTTTCTTACCAAATGAAAACATGGCAATTCACCGACAGGGGAAGAAAAACTCAATGATCAACATAGGTAGAAAAAATAATTCACTGTATTCGTGGTACAAACCGCAGAGTTCATGCACGAGCTCTTCCAATGCAAAAGCTGTCCCGGGCAAGAAGAATGAGCTTTTTTCTGGAAGGCTGCAGCTCGAAGCTAGCTTTGTGCGACTTCTGGTTCCTTAAAAATGCCTAAATAAAGAGTGCAAACGTAGCAGTGGCAGTTAATACAATCATTAACTATGATTCTCCTTTAATTGGGGAGCTTTGAGATGCTGTCAGGAATATTTTATTATCCTTATTATCCTGTTTTCTGGGCTAAGCTAAACTGCTAAACTACACGTGCATCATATCAATCCTCTCGTCAATCTTCTGGCAAGAAACCTAAATAAACGTATTTCTTTTATTTATTCTGCACAACAACTTTAAGACACGGCATTTTAACGATATTTACCTACATGTTCATAGAGTTACAGGCGTTGTAACCACGTGTAGCCTAACAGTAGCCAGCTAGCTTAGCATAACATGCAGACTGTGAACAGAGTCTAAAGCTAACAAAGCCTATTTATATATTTCTCTCTTTATCCATTTGAATCCATACAAAAACTGTACAAATGTTTAAAAAAAAGACACGTCCTCGTCTTCAAGCTAAGCTAAGCTAAGCTAACAGTAGATTGGTATTATTCAGACACGGGAGCTGAATCGATCCTCTTATGAAGGTCTCGACGAAGCGAGAGCAAATCCTTTCCCAGGAGAAACAGGCACATGTTTGATATTTTTATTTGATGAGCGAGTTAATGAAGCAATTCTAATAATAGTTGGCGATGAACAACCTTCAGAGAACGAAGCTCCTCTCTCAGCACAGAAAAAGAAAACAACATGAAACCATCTGTCTAACATCGCGGTAGCTTCAAAACAGCTCTGGAACATTGCGGCATGGACACGGGACCTCTGGGAATGCGCCGTGGCTAGCTACGGTATCCTGGGACGTCGGCAGCGGATCCTTTGGGTAATTTGGGTTGCAGGGTTGTTCCAGTGCATCCCGTGGGTACTCGATCAACGTGAGATCCAGGGAGCTCGGAGGTCGGGTTGAAGCCTTGGGCTCTTTGTCATGTTCCCTGACCAGTTTTTGCCGGCGTGCATTGTGCTGCTGCAGGTTGGGAGTGGTGTTGCCATGAGTGCTTGCTTGGTCTGCAACAATAGGCTGCTTCCCACTGCAGGAACTTGAAAGACATTTTAAAGCCTGCATGCATCTTCAGACACACCCATGGAAAAGCTCTTTTGGAAAAGTTACGTACTCCAGGGTAGATCCTTCTGAACAGCAGGTCCTGAAACTGATTTGTTAAACTTATCATTCGCCTTTCTCTGCCTTCTTGATGTTCTCCTGTAAACATCCTTAATTCACAATGTAGGCCAACATAACAAACCTCTAATGTTCTGTTTCTTACATACGTTTAGAAGTCCAGTAATGACTATTTGTTGTTGATTCAGATTTGACAATAGTTCATCAGATCCTGCTCCAGAATGAGATCAGGCTGCTTATGGAGCAGTTCGTCTTTCACGCCTGCCTTAAGCTCCCACAGTTGGAGCCTGTCTGATGTTTAGGTGAGTGGTACGTGTCAAAACAACACTGACATGATTGTCAGCAGTCAAGGTTTCCCAGCAGAACATTGCATTGTGATGAGATGATCGCTGTCTTTCACTTCACCTGCCGGCGCTCTCA
>NW_007579059.1:0-9157 GCF_000690725.1 Stegastes partitus | reverse complement strand
CTCAGATGTGCTTTGGATGAGGAAAAATGTTCCTCAAAACCCCAGAAAAGAAGTCAGGATGAACTTATGTATGCATGTTTTTCTTAAAACTATTTATTTAAATTTAGAGAAACCCAACTGATGAAGCATCTTGACCTGAAACCGGTTGTGTCCCGTACAAAGCGGGGCTGCATGCACACGTATGTGTTCCCTCTGTAGCCTCCTTATCTCCAGCCAAAGTCAAATCCATTCTTCATAAATATAAGTGGAATGATCTCGTCGAGAGGTTGGAAAAAGCAAAGATTCAAAGCGTGTGTTATTGAGGAGATCCATCATGGTCGTCTTAGTGACTTATAGGTAGGGTAGGGGATCTGTTTGTGAATTTATTTTACAGTCCATATTAGTTTAACTCTTCGCCTGGGTTAGAGATTACGAGACAATTATCAGAGGCTGGAATTCCAGACTGTGCTGCACATGATAAGAGAAGCGCAGCAGTTGTAGAAGATAAAAGCGAAGACACTCACCAACGAAAACACCACAAGTCTTATCAGATCGCGATAGACTTTGTAGATCCTCCCTAATCTGTGTGTACTTGCTTTGAAAAAGCTTTCACTGTCACATTAGCTCTCTGCCATATGTGATTCGTCACCTTGGCCCGTGTGGGAGTCGCTGCTGTTGTTGTTAAATGAAAGCTTTAATTCATTAAAGAGAATTGAATTACTTTTTTATTTTTTTTAAATTAGCTTCTCCGATGCCGTTCAAAGCAGGAAGACAATCCGTCTTTCAGAAGTGAGAACGTCTATTAAATCTGGATAACAGGCCGAATTAATTGTGGCAAGTTGAAAGAGAGAGTGACAGGAGAAATATTCTAACTGTGCTCGGGTTGTTGTTTTTTTATTTTTTTATTTTTCTAGATGTGATCTTGCAGAACGGAAAAAAAAAGTCATCAGTCAGCACAAAGAGGATTTCGTAACATTCGCTCTGTAATAGATTCAAATGATGCACACGCTTATAAAACACACCTCACAGGAAATTAGAGATGATGCAAGACTTTTTTTTTTTTCTTCTTCTTCTTTTTTTTCCTGCAGTGTTAGTGTGACAGAGGGCTTACACATCCTCCCTGACAACTGCACCCACACTGCAGGGGCACGTCTTTTTTGCAATGCACCAGTCTCCAGCGTCACTTTGGCTCCAGACTACCGAGTCCACGCTGTGCACGGCCGCCCTCCTTCAAGGCAACAGCAGCATTATGTGGAATCTGACCTTTGACTTGGCGCTCACGCTGACGTCATCGGAGGAGCAGGACTGTACGGCGTGACCTATGATAAAGCCACGATCACTCGCTGTGACATTTATTCCTGACTCGTCTAATATGCATATATTGCTCTTTTTTTTTTTTTAAATCGTCCGATGCCTTCTGCAGTTAATTAGTATTCTAAGAGCTACGAAAATCATGTGTTGGCTCCTAAGCAGCCTGAAGGAAGGGAAATCTCATTATCATGTAAGTCACCAGTCGGCCTGAGCAACGTGTGACCAGTGTTTTTGGAATAACGCTGATGGATCTGGCTTGTTGTTCCGAGTCCTTTATTAGAAGTGCGGCTTCTGAAAAGCACTTGGCAATGCACAACTAGTAACTCGTTCTATTAATATGTGGACTGAGAACATTTGCGATGCAGCTGAAACTCCAAATATCGTGTGATTGACGTGTTATGAAACTGTGCCCTATAAGGAATTTAGGGATAAGTTCGGCAACAATCTGCATAATTCATATTGTTGACAAATCCCATGATCTGACCAAAAAGCGGCATGCGCTGTCTGAGCAGTCGGAGCCTGATGTAGGTTGTTCCTCATTCTTCCTACCTTCCAACAAAACTATTATTATTATTATTATTATTATTATTATTGTTTTATATCCAACATACGACCAAATCTGCATCCAACAAATGAACATTTTCCTTCTTCTTCTGCAGTGTTTTCTACATTCTACGGCTGTTTTAGAGGAATGAAGGATGAATTTATGTTATGACATGTGACAGAAAACTGCACTAAAGGTCTGTTTTCAAAAACTTTCTTAGTTTTCTGTGGAGAACCGTTTTGAAACTCCAGACCTTTGTCCTACTCTGATTAGACTGTCTATTGATGCAGCATAACTTGTCAGAACTGTTCAATCAGTTATGAAAGTTTTGCAGAAAACTGTAAATATATATTTAATTTTCATGAAAAAGCATTTAATGCTAAAAGTATTCTGTACATTTTTTTTATTGTAACATGCAACTACATGTGATTAGAAAACCAACTACATATGGTTGTTATCCTTGTGTGCTTCAATTATTCATTTTTTTCTTTATCTCATTTGACCCACTTGCTCCATATTGAATTCTGGATCAATGGCATGATAAAAACAAAAAGGTGAACATATCTGGCTTTTATCTTTAATCATTCCAGAGATATAGTTGTTCAAACAAAGCCCTCACATTTTTAATTTGCAAAAAAGAAACGTGACTAAAGTGGGTTCATGGGAAACTTTTTAAAAAACTAAATTAACTTGGCAGCTACTTGATTTAGCAAATTAAAACTGTACAAATAATTTTATAAATATATTTCGTACTGTAAAAGTTTTGGGCGAATCAGACGTGGTCACGCAGAAATATGATGCGTTTGAGATTAAATGACCTGCTGGCTTTCCAAACCAAACCACAGCATTTAAGTTTTTACGTTTTGATTTCATCCAGCTGAACACAAACGAGTTGAGGAAGCCTTTGACAGGCTGGTCGGTGGATCTGATTTGGACAGAGCCAGGTAAACCGTTCCCGGCCTTTATGCTAAGCTAAGCTAACCAGCTGTTTTTTCCCCCCCATCCAAACATATTCCTTCAACTCTCTGCTTCTTAAACTTCTCGTGACACTTCTGAGTCACTTCAAACTCAGCGAAAGTGGCACAAAACGCCGACTTCTTTATCCAATTTGTGAAACAGAGCGGACATGAAAATGCATTACTACGCATTAATGTGGCTACAACTTAAACACACTTTCTCTTTGAATTATGTAAAAAAAATAAATTAAAAAAATGTAATTCCAAGTGTACGGCTTTGCTTCACGAGTCTTTGAAGTGACGCCCCACAGAGAAGAAAGCACAACGGGCCTGTGCTTCACGATAACAACACAATCGTACGACGTTGCCGGTTCTGGTCGTCGTGTCTTTTTCCACATCATGCCCTCGCAAGCAGACCCCCCGCCTCCTGTCGGGAGCTCTCCTGTCTACACCACATCCTAGTGAGTAAGAGCAGCTCCAGACGCTGATCTACTCCGGGCCCTGCCCACCGCTCCACACCTACCCCACCGAGCCATCACGGTCAGGGCTACTCGCTGGGCCGTAATTACCTGGAGCTGACACACACAACACGGGGAGATGCCTTCAAGTAAACACAGTCCAGATTCTGGCCCCGCTCACTTCAAAGCTGGAGTTTGCTGATAACAAAGCAAAACCCCGGAGAGTCCCTCTCTCCCCTCCCACGGAGAGGTCAGCCCCGGGCTCGCGGGGGGCCGATAGCGGCGGCGATGTGAGAGAGGGAGGAGGTGTGAAGTGGCTTTTGACAGCACAGCACCTGCTGCGTCTTCACGACCAGGCAGCTCCTCGCCATTTGTCTCGACTGACCGGTTAGCTGGGGATTAGAGCCGGGGGGCAGCGAGGGGTTCAACCAGGAGGCATGTTGATGGGGAAGGGCGGCGTTGAGAGAGGAGGAGGAGGGGGACGCTGTTGTGATCGGACACACCTTCTGTCATCTCGGTGGAACATTCCAGCTGTCTGTGGCAAGTAACACCGCCGCCGCTGGATGACGACGTGTCAGCCCCTGCAGGCCCTCCGCTCATTCCTGCGCTCGGTGGCATGTCTCGTACCGGCGCTATCGTCAGCCATCTCCAGTTGGGTTTTTGTTTTAGCGCCACTTCAATCACACCAGCCCGAATTGGTGTTAATCTGCATGTCATTAGCAATATCTCCTAATACAATCCAAATGCTGCGTGTTGCCTTTAAAGACACGCCTCGTCCCACATCACTCAGTGTCTCTTATCAGCTGTGGTTTCTCTTTGCGGCTCATGACACAGCTGGATCAGGTCTCCTGTGATCAGTCCACTGGAATGAAAGCATCGGTGCAGACCAGACAATCTCTGAAAATACTCAAAGGCTGCGGTGAAGGCAGAGGAATGCACCAATGACAGAAGATATTTATGGCAGGGAAGACTGTGACTACTAGCTTGGAAAGACAAACAATCTGTTTCTCGGAGGGGGATTGTAATATTGATGCAGTGTTTATAAGACTCATAATTGCGAAACATCGCTCCATGCAAATATTCAGCTGCCTGCTGGGTTGTGTTTGAAATCTTAAGAGCGCTGAAATATTTCCGACCCCACTTGAAAAATAGGAAAATAGCAATTGAAAGTTATGTTCAACATAAATAAAAACGCTCAGTCCCGGAGGAGTTTTCACTTGGCTGTGGACAGTTCGGTATAAATAAAAACGTGCTCCGTCTATTCGGTGTCAGTGAGGAAATCAGGTTCAAGCCAGAAAAAAAAAAAACTAGTCAGACTGAAATTGTTTTTTAGAAATGACTGATGATGTTTTCTGCTATCTGGGATGTGTATGCAGATGGTGTTTGTTGGAGCGTATCAACATGTGCCACCACGCTGCGTCCGCTGCTTTGTATTCTCGTACCTCGACTGGTAAAAGTTTGCTGGCGCTCGTTTAAAAATCTGCTTAAGTGAAAGTGTCCCATAAAATTATCTTTCTCCAGCAATTAAAACAAGAAAAGGCACGCTGTGTTCGTTTAAACAAAAACAACTGCAGAGCCCGTCCGCTAACACAGTCATTTATTGTGTGATAAACTTTTTGTAACTTTGGCTCCGGTTCAGGCCGCTCATCAGCGATAACAAAAACCGAATGAACTACTCGAGTGGAAACAGAAAGTAAAATGCTTGTTGCTTAATGTGAAACATGAACAAAAAAATAGGCAAGAGGAAGGAAGAGGTTAGGAGGTCATTAGAAAAGCTGTGCTGCTTCATTTTTAGATGTATTTTTTGATTCCTGTACCTATTAACGGCTGTCAGAATTATAACGTAGCCGCGATGTAATGCAGCCAAATAAAGGTTGTTGAGCAAGAATAAACAAATATTACAATCTAGGTAAAGATTTTATGTAAAATGTTCACTGTTGTGTTTCACCATCTTCCACTGTTGTTGTTTTAAAATGTGCTAAAACAATTGTAATCATGCAGCAGTTAAGACACAGATTATACCCACATTTCTTTTCTTTTTTTTCATCTGCCATCAAGCAAAGGAGCTCATCCCCGGAGAAGCTTTTCTGGAAGTTCACATCCTGTTGAGGCTTGTCAGCCGAGTACAATACCCAGAGTCTGAATAATGTGGCCGGGAGCTAGTTTATTCAAGCACCTTTTGTTTGCGCTCCATACTCACCTTTTCCCTCCACTGATGATCAGATAACCAGCAGAAAGAAGCAGGAGAAGAAAAAAAAAAACAAAACATACAAACCATCTCCAGAGAAGCCGTCGCTGCCACTGGCTCTTTTATGCAGAATGTGTCACAGTGGATTTTATAGACTGATTTCATACCGCGTCATGGTTTGGGGCTAAAACATCCGTCTTAGGAATCCAAAAGCGCATATTCAAGCCCGAAATGTAATGTGGATGCCGCCTAATACCACTCAGAGGCCCAATGTCATGCCAAACGACAGGGCGGGCCTTTCTCAAGCCCCCAGAAGATTCGGTTTCACTATTTACCCAAAAGTTAAGAGAGGTCATGCAGTAATGTGTGTGTCCCCGAACAGCTGCTCTTTGATGTCGTTACCTTGGACTCAAACAGACGAGATGCATATTCCAATGACGAGCTCACACAATCCTGATGCCGGTAGATGTCAAACTATTTCTTTAAGGATAAAAAAAAAAATAGCGTTTTGTCACTCCTGATATATTTCTATTAAACCTGAAATTACATCCAACACTTTGCTTAGCTTAGCTTAGCATAAAGATGTGAAATGGGGACACAGCTAACCTGGCCCTGTTTAAAAGCTCACTCATCAACATTTTATATTATGTTATTATTTTATTAGGCAGTGACTTAACCCTTTATCGGGCAAGAAACCATATATGCTAACTAAAAAAATGGCCAGAATCATGTGACTTCATCCAACCAATCAGTGAAGGTCAGGCTACAATGACAACACAGTCACTAAGGCCTCTGACCAATCACGAGCAGTGACTGGTGATTTAGAAATAAGTGTTCCTTCCTCCTTATATGTGTATTTTTACACTAATTTATCCACATATTATATTGATTTTAATTTTTTTAACCCTAGTTGGGCGAGGAATCGTGTTTGGTAACTGTGCTAACTTTGATTTTGAATAGAATAGAATAAAATAGAACTTTATTGATCCCTTTGGTGCAAACCTCAGGGAAGTTGATGTTGTTGCAGCCTAGATCTGAAAGTTTTTTTTAAAAAGCTCCCCCAAAAATGTCCTCCTATATCCACTAATAACACTCCAGGGTTGAAATGGTAAATTACCAAGTATTTCAATGAGGTAAAGAACCTGAATTGAAGTCCGTGAGAGAATTTATAACGTCAAAGATGGCGGTCCTCTGCTTTGTAATACTGGGAAGTGGGAAACACCCAACCAGTTGTGTTGTTGTACTCATGCAACTGAAACTGTGTGCAGTAGAGGTTTGACCCGTGGTGAATAACGCTTCTCTTTTACAACCCTCCTTTGGGGCAAAGTCCCCAAACCTTTAGGATCGTGCAGTGGTTCTATACATGCAGTTTTTATATCCTGATGACCATTAAAGTTGCAATTACGGCTCTCTCATTTAGAAAGGAGTCTGGTCCTATTAGTAACCAAGATGGCTGCCAAATGGTGAGACCAACCTTACCAGGAAATAGCCCCAGACATGTTTCCTTAGAAGTGTTATTTGGAGGAGTTAGCTTCATTTTCATTCACTAGCTATTTAGCCTCCCATCTTCATGCTAAGCTAAACTGACTGCTAGCTGTTTACTATTTATGGGAACGGCGCTTACCGTCCTATTTCCACTGTTTTCTCACATCACATTTCATCCATTGCATTTTTAAACATTCAAATTCCCCTTTCATCCATATTGCAGCTCGCACGACGACGAGAACAAACGGTGCAAAACCTTCCCAACACCTCTCCGCCGCTGAGTGCTTCTCTGTTGTGTTTTTGCCGCTTTGCTGAGGCCGTACATGCTTGTTGCCGTGGAGTGTAAAACCACTTAGAGACGGCTGGTGGCCAGACAGCTTTTTTCCCAGCCCTGATTCATCATAATTAGGTCACTGGCTCAGTCTGCCGGCCTCTCCGGGATCATCTCACTCTCATACACACCGCCGCGGCCCAACAACGGTGCTCAGAGATAATCAGTGATCAGAATAATACGCCATGAATGTGAAGCAATCTCCCCCCCCACCCCCCAAAGTTACCTGCAACCCTCTGTCTAGCACAATCTCTGTATTGTCTCATGAATCCATCCCCCCTCTGTGATTGCTATGGATTTGGAGACTGAAATCAATTAAGAATAATAGCTTTTACCTCGCGTCACCTCATCAGTGGACTTCATAGAAAGTGCCCTGAGACATTTTCTATATTCACGGTATGTAATGGAATTGAAAAAAAAAAAAAAACAAACGAGAAAAACACATTGACATGCACCATGGTTCCCGTAACAGGTAAACACAGGGAGGATATTAATTTGAATAAATGACTTGGGACACAGCTGCACAATTAGAGAGTAAATCCCATTTCCGTTCGTCGTCTGAAGTCTGCTGCTCTCTGTTTGGTAATTTCTCCTCCTTATCTCAATGCGAGCGAATGCAGCCACGGCTGCGACTGGACCCAAACAGCTGTAAATATGCAACTGGCTCAGACCTACCGACTGTTAATTTGCTGCTCAGAGCCGAGTTGATTGTAATCAAATCTAAAAGTGGAGAGGCAGCATGGGGCTGTTGGGCCCAGCCTGCAGCACTCGCTCGCTGGGTGGAAAAAAAGACCCACATGAAGCTTATTATTTCGCTAAACCATCACTGCTGTTGTCTTCAATTCCCCTTCAAATTACATCTCGTCTTCCACCGTTACTGCTGCTTTATGTTTCCTCTGATTTGGTAAAATACTAGAAAAAAAACCACTCTCCTCCCTGAAATCCATTATAAAACCAGTTAGCAGCAGCCTGCCATCCTGTTTTAACACAAACACCACATACGTGGAGCTCCAGCGGGATCAATTTGCTTGTAACTTCTGATGGCTGTCAAAACACCCTCTGAACGAGGCACGCCAAGTTCTGTGTTGTCTTACTAAATGAGGAAAATATTAATATTTCATGTTTTTGAAAATGCTGCTGCCGAAAATAACGATCAAAAAACCTTCCCCTTGTCGTGAATGCAAAATGAAATACCTCCACATGATCTATTTATAGCCATGAAGCAGAACAGGTGGCGCGCGAACAACGGCGATGCACGGTTTGGCTCAACAGTCACAATGATTCATTTGAGTTTGTTAAACCAACACAATTAATCCTGAACTTTTCTTTTTTTCTAAAAGTTTTCAGAACCCAACACCAGAAACATGGACATAAGTTTGGAGTGGCTCCTTTTCCCTACAAAGCCGATCCAGTCTTTTCAAGTTCATCCAGTGTTTTTAAGCTTTTTGAAGTTTTTTTGTGGATGTAAATTCTGACACAGAGAATCGAGGACTTTTAATCAGTGCTAATCTTTTAACTAGTCTGCGCCCGTATGACCTTGGTTTGGTTTTGTTCTTGCACATCGGTGGACTTGTTTAATTACTTCTGAGCTAAATTAGGCTTCATCTGCTGAAGAAGTTGCACCAAACAGCTCCGACACATCCACTTAACGAACCCAATGTTTGTAAACTTAAGGTCAGCGATGAGCTTCAACTGAATAACAAATGAACAGACGGTGAAATGTTGTGCGATTCCACTGGAGATCACGATTGTTCTCTTCAGCAAGAATGCAAAAATATGATGGTTAATTAGTTTGTTTCAGATTCGCTGAAAAATGACGAGTCGTGTTCTTGGTGCTGGGAGGTGCTCAAAATTTTAATTCTTGCATTTATGCAGGCAAAAAAACAAACAAAATGCAACTAATAC
>NW_007579058.1:146764-197590 GCF_000690725.1 Stegastes partitus | reverse complement strand
AAAAAAAAGAGGGTTTGTAAAATAAAAACAACTGCACGAGACAGCAAAGAAAGAGAGGCGAGATTTACATCTGACTTCACATCCCACCCCTCTCCCTCTCTTTACATTTCAATGTATCTCAGCTGCTGTGTGTCAGGGTCCTGCTCTGTCAGACAGGCAGAGCAGTGGACAGCCAAAACGGCAGTAGTTAGGACCTCCTGGGGTGAGGTAGTGACCCTGGGCAGGTGCTATGGTCTAACCCTCTCAATCTCCCCATATTCTTCCAGACCCCTCCTCCCCCCTCTGCTTCTTATGCCCTGTCATTACTAAGGAGGGTTTAAAGGGGAGGGGGTTAATGCCCAACTAATGACAGAGCATAAGACCCACCGCCATCATCGCCTTTGCTCCTTTCCTACATCCATCTATCCTTCCCTCCTTCCATTCATTCAAAATAAACCCCTTGTAAACCACTGCACCTGTCTTTCTATCCACACCCCCCCCACACACACACACATACAGGCATGCGGTGCTTCTCGGATTGATTTTTTTGGTCTGCCTTTGTCTAGTCTCTTGATCAGTTTTGGAGCTGCAGCAGTTAAAAAAGAAACTGTTATTTTTCTCTTTTACAGCTGATTTAACCATATAGCGTATAAGCTCCCCATCCTGTCACGAGCGAGGCCGACTACAGGGGTGCATGTGTACTGCACGTGACACTTTAAAGTGGCTTTATGAAGATAGGAAAATAAGTTAGTGAAGTTGCTGAGACATATGAAACTATATCATTAGAATGTTTGAATGACGAGTAGTATCTGTGGACAGGTTTGTAGCAGCTTTACACTCAAAGTCTGTCAACTTGTAATGAATCTATGAATGAACAGCACGTTTAAGTTCAGTCAATAATTCTAGATTTAACTAAGACGTGGAGTCTGAGCCAATTAAAAATATGTAGAAAGTTCTTTTTGAGAGATTTCAGTGTAGATTTGGCTTTACGCTGGCAGAAAAACAAATCTTGACTTTTTTTTTAAACAGAGTAATTTTTTCTTCTTTTTTTTAAAGGGTTCGTATTAATTTTCTTGTCCTCATACTGTTGTCTATGTTGTTTTTTAGCCAGATGTTGACTAACCACAGTTGGTTCTTTAACTTATAAAAATATCTGTTGCTTTTATATTTGTAATGGATTAACACCTATTTGCGATTACTTTCTGTTTTGTAGCTCAAGCCTCTTTGCCTATGTTTTCAGTAACAAAAAATCTTAGTTTCATTCACTTTGATTCTTCGTTGCAAAACAAAATATATGACTCAACGAAAAGGAGGACATAGTTCGTAAGCACTGTACAGCAATTACAACCTGTCCAGTACGCATAACAAGCTGCTCAAAGAAGCAATGCCTCGCACTCTTAAAGTGACATTTATCTACAAAAATCCTAATTCTTTCTGCCTGTCTTAGAAATACCTCCAGAACCACTAATGTGAGTCAAAGGTGACATGTTAGTGAGATATATGGTTGTTACAACATATTGATACCAGTGTGCTGTGTCACTTCCTCCTACGATACAATGGCACCACACATCGATATGTTCATTAAAACGTGCAGACAGCCTGAACAGATTGTAACTACTTATAGTGGCACTTATCAGAGGAATTATCGTAAAGTGAACGGAAGTTAAATAACCTGTGGTGAAGAAGGAGAAAATCACAGGAGGAACTTCACAGACAGTGGGGGAAAGCAAATCAGAGAAGTAATTAAATGAACTGACACAATCTTAAAATTGAATAATAATGATAATGCACACACACGCATTACAATGCAATGAATACATAATGTCTTGCTTCTCGTCTTTTAGGGGTATATTTACCTCTTCAGCTGATGCATCGTAGATTACTGTCTTGTCTAATGTATCCATTATGGAAAAGATTGCTGTGTCACGTTACTATCTGAAACATATGATGCCATTCCGACCCCTAATACACTATCATGGCTTATACAAATATAAACTAGATATATAAATTACCTAATCTTTATCAAAGACAGTGTGTCAAATGACAGTATCTATATATAACTTCTGAAACTTTTTGTGTGACTCTTACCAGATATTTTTGTGCAATCAACAACCTAATTACTGAACTTTTCATTTTCCAAATTTAGAAACTTTTCCTGAGATCCCACAGCTTTAACGCCTAAAAGGGATACAATCTAGAGCATCTGCACAACTGATTTAATGTGTACAGTTTGCATACGGGTCACATATGTCATTTCAGAACAAACTGCACATACAAGTCAGTTTTGAGGATGTTTATTGCGTTTTTATCCACATAAACAAGTGATTTAGGTGTAGACGGGGAGAGGAGAGCTACATGTAGTCTGCACACACACACACACACAGATCTTGCCAATCTCCTCTAAATGAAAACCAAACACACACATATGTCCCAAATCAATTAGAAAGCCCCAGAGTTCACAGCTTTACCCACAAACCCCATCTCCACGACTAATTATCTTAACACCTCTGCCGCTCTTGTGCAAAGAGCTGTGCATCATGGGAAATGAGCCTGCTTCACCATTTCTGATAAAGACATACGTCAGACAATGGTTCATGGAGATGGGAGATAAGGTGTATGGGTGTGGGAGCCCGTTTGATGGCAGTCTTTTTTGTGTGTTTTATATGACACAAGCCTTGGCACACATTGCCGTTCCCATGGAACAAATTCACACACACGCAAACGCATTCGGTGGAAGTACAAACATATTAATCGGTCACCATTCACATGCATTAAACTGAATTATTAAGGCAAAGCCTGAAGAGGTTCAAAGGGAGAACAGCTACCCATAATGCCCTTCTGCTCTACTACTGTGACCCCAAACCCATCCACACAAGCCATGCGCATAAAAAAAAAAATTAAGTTATTATTAAGTGCAGAAGACCCGTGAGCCACATAGAGAGGACTGAAAACAAGAAGCATATCAGGAGCAAGGCAGGGTGAAAAAAAAAACATCTAATTGAAGCATTTTGCCAGAGCGGGGGTGGGGGGTGGGGGAGTACAGTCGGACGTGAGAGAATAAAGACTCATAATTGCATAATTATAGCAGTGGATACCTGACACACTGAATGCAGACGTCAAATGAGTTCCACATAATTTAACCAAACAGAGGCAAGACCAGGCCACGACACGGCCCACCACGAAATATACCCTCCCTCTGCTTCCTCTTCTTTGTCTGCTCATTTCTTTTAGCACGGTCGTCTCTTCCCAAAGCCTCTCTGTTGTCTTACATCACTACACTTTGGGGTCTGAGACTTCAACATCCTCTTCATTACTATTCGAAGCTGCAGGAATCTACAGAACAGCAACAAATTAAAGGAAAAGCTGACATAAAGTGTCTTATTAAGGTGTTAGGTCACCATCTGCCACTAGAACAGCTTCAGTGTGCCTTGGCATTGACTCCAAAAGTCATTTTTCTAAAAGATAATCCCTCATTAGTTGTTTTGACGATGTGGTTGAGAGTGCTATCTAACGTGTTGGTCCAAAATCTCCCAATTAGGTTGAGCTCTGGTGACTGTGAAGGCCACAACATATGATTTACATTATTTTCACACTCATCAAACCATTCAGTGACCCCTCCAGCCCTATGGATGGGGGCATTATCATCAGAGAAGAGACCACTCCCATCGAAGGAGAAATGTTCCATCATAGGATAAAGGTTTGTATTGATTTACAGGCACCCTTCCTTTTAATGGAAAATTGGACCCAAACCATGCCAGCAGAATGCCCCTAACAGGACAACAGAGCCACCAGAACTCCTCAATGCAGGGCTCAAGGGTTCACGTTCCCTCTTTCATGTGTCACCTGTCTGTTTTCAAGGTCAGGTCAGTCATTTGTCAAGCAAAACATTCACTTTGGACTTTTAATCTGACAGAAGAAGCAATTCAAAGACTTCTAGGAACTTGTGATGGGTATTTTTACTTTTTTTCTCCCTGACACTCAAATGACTACAACATTCACTAATCAATAATGGACATATTAACTGCTAATGACAATAACTATTAGTCGCAGCCTCAGTCTGAACCTCCTTCCCTTTATTCACGCTTTCTGTGTTTGGTAATTTTAGTTGAGGGTCCTGTATTGTTAATTATGGCTGCAGCTGATGATAGTTTTTAAGTATTGGTTAATCTGCTGATAACTTGAACCAATAAGTGGATTAACTGCTCTATAAAGTACCAGAAAAGTCTTCAAATTGGTGGTTTTGTGCCAGGAGCAGATATGCATTTATCACTTTCCTGCTCTTGTGTTCTGTTTTAGATCATTGCAAAACTGAACATGTTCGTTTCTCATCAGCTTGGATTACAGGAACTTGTAAAGGTATATTTTCATCATTGATATTTGATAAATATGTCAACAGAGGAATCAAAAGACTTCACAATGATTAAAATCAGAATTAGTTGCAGCAATAGTTTATAAACTGCTCAAATCTCAGCTCAAACTGTTTGCTTTGTGTGATTAACAGCGAAAAAAGTTAAAAATCTTAGAAAACTACTTAGAAATATTGCTTTATCGATCAAAATAATTGATTAACTGATGAATCATTTGAGCTCTTTTGTACCACATTAGAGAATCCACTCTGACATGACTCCTGTAGCAGAGGAATCCACCTGCCACACTCGCACACAGCAGCGCCACACAAGACCTCTAGCTGGTTTTGGTGCTCCAGCAGTCAACACTTCCAGCTCTAAAGTGAATGGACCTAAAAATCGGTCTACTTCACAAACACGCACTCCCTTCACACAGACACACACACTGAATAGAGCTCAAACGGTTCCACTTTGTACCTCCTCCGCTTAATCAAAGCTTCTCTATTCAACAATTTGACCTTTTGTTCAAAACAGGATTATCACCTTCTCTGGTCTTCATTCACCCTTTCTCTCTCTCCCTCCCCCTTTCTTCTCTTGCCCCTCAGCCCGTTTCCAGGGGCGACCCGCATGACGAGGGTAATTGCAATAATTTGTTAAATGCCATGGCAACGGTGGTTAGATGGGAGGGGTTTATATATAAAAAAAAAAAAGGAAAAGAAGAATTGGGTGTTTCAGGAAACAACTGAATCTCTCATTTTGCCAAAGACAGCGGGACGAGAGGAGGGAAGGATGACAACAGTGTGTGTGTCTGTGTGTGTGTGTGTGTGTGTGAACAAGTGTTTGCCCATTCTCAGGGTGCAGGTTTATTGATAATCGCGGGGATGAGGGGTGGTTTGGGGGGCAGGAGGTAATTTCACTAATGATTAATGTCTCTGTGGTCCTAGCTCAAGACGCCAACACACATGTACGTATATTCATCTGCACACATACACACACCTACACACACACACACACACACACACAGAGGTACAGAGCTTTCACTCTATCTGGCCAGACAAACAGCTCTATTTGAACTCTCCCTCGGCCTGAAAGGAATCCTTAATTACACAATATTACCCCTCTTCATTGCCCCGCTGTGTGTGCAGAGTCCACTGCTGTTCAGCCTACAGTGGTGTGTGTGTGTGTGTGCGTGTGTGTGTGTGTGTGTGTGTGTTGCTGTGTGACGTGTAAGTATTCAGTGGTAGCAGCTGTTTCACACATCATGACAAAGGGGCTGAGGGGGACTCGCTCCCCACACATTCACCGCACTAATTGATTTCTGTTCAGCACTGTGGGAGAGTTACCCCCCCACGCACACACACTTTTACAGACAGTGCATTCCACTCGCTGAAGACGAAGGTGTTGGAAGCTACCGGGATAGAGGAAGAGAGACAGAGAGAGAGAGAGAGAGAGAGAGAGAGAGTCTTCTACAAAGACAACACAGGCATCCAGTTTAATTCACTCTCAGGCTGTGGGCTGAGTACAGTGGCAACCAGACCTCTGCACTGTTGTCTCTACTGTGTCCAAAAGGAATCTATCAGTCTGTGGATATCAGGGTGTGATACTGTAGCAACACAAATCAGAGTGACACTGCATGGGCAACTTTGGAAAACAACAGAGAAGTAACACAAAACCCTCAGCAGGTACACTGGACATTACTTTCTCAGTATCTATTAGGATTGCACGTTATGAATATTTTGACAGCTGAATAGTCTATCGCATAAGACACAAATAATCCCTAATTTGGATTAGAAACCTCACAATTACTCAGTGACTGTTTATAGCTATCAGCTTGAGGTTGTTTTCAGCCCGTGCTATTTACTAAAGACAGTCAAGATGCTTGTTGTGCACTCTTGAGCAATATGTGTGTGCTTGTGTGATTTGCTGCCTGCTTTATGTTGAGAAGTTGTTAAATCCAGCAGCTGGGACCAGTCACAGTCCTGGAACATGCAACGCAGCACGCTCTCATTCACAGCATAAATGACAGGCGTAGAGAGGACAGGTAAAGAGACACACAGATCTGGTAAAAACTGAATAGGCGAATATTGTTGTAAATACACAGAACTTTATGTGGGCGGTCATAGCAAAGGTAAGTCTCTGTAAAACGTCAGTGTTTTCTTGTAACTGAATAATTGTAACCAAAAAAATGTTTGTAGTTTATATCATAATCAGGCATTACATTATAGGCAATAATGTTTATGCTGTATGTATAAAGGTGTAATGACCTTGTTTATATATGGAACTAAACTGTAATATATAATTTACAAATGCATTTTATATATGAAATAAAGAAACATTCTCATTTGCAATTATCTCATTGGCTAAACCTTTTTAAATATAACCCCTATGAATACAGTTAAGTCTTTTTGATGCATTAATAACATTAAGTGACAACCTGGGGGCTGCCATCACTTTCTGACAAGTGGAAAACTGCCTTATTGCATTGTATCGGTCCTTATTTCAACTGTAAAAATAGCTGGATTGGCTACAACGTAAGGCATAGAGCAGAGTCATGGGGATAATTGCACAAGCATTAGGACTATTTGACGCAAACAAGCAGCTGATGTATATAAACGGGGCAACAGAGCTTTAACAAGCAGTGTGTGGTCACGCAGACAGCAATCCATTTTTAGCAGATGATCATCAACGTGGGCCAGTGACACACTGATTGCAGTGTCCTATCGTTTCTCTGATAACTTCCTGAGAAAAAAGTGCTCACCAGTTGAACTTTGTCAACCCAAGGCTGAGTTAATGTTGACTCAATAAGAACTGCAAATGTTAGATGTCACTGGTAAGCTTTCCAGTTTCCAACAACTCCATCCTATCGTAAGTCGTTCAAAAAAACCTGTGTGTCTGATGCTTAGGGGCGGGCTGGGGTCAACTTCGGTTTGGCACGCCAGGTGAAAACCCTGGGTATATTGTTGGTTCGTCCAGTGTTCCCATATGTCAGCACACTGTGAGATAATGGTCCATGCTTTTATGTAATGACTTCAGGTGAGGTGTAGCAAACGTACAGTAGAAATCTAACAGTCGTGCCTCTATCTCTATCTGATAAGTATTTATTTGGGTATATAAATTGACTTATCAATTTAAGTAAAATGATCAGTTGGTTAATAAGAATCAATAGTGGCAGCTTTGAATAAATTCATGCATGAATGCATATTCCACATATATTTGATAACATGTCTATACATCTGAAAGTATATAAATATGAAACGCTTCTTTCAGGGGTAGCTAAAATCTCTTTGGACATCACCAATAATTCCAGAAAAACCCTGTGTAGAGAACTGATGGTCCATACTTTCACATCTTGCAAATATGCTGCAGGCAATACAACCTGTCCATGTGTCAAACTGCAAAAAATGATTCACCCTGTAAAGCTTATCATCCAACATTCTCAGTAATTTGCCTCACAAAGAGACAAATTGGCTTGATCTTTAAAGGCAGATATGTTCGATTTATTGCATTGTCAGTTTTTACTGATAAGTTAATGGCACAGTTCCCCTGATGTCTCATTTAAATTTCACCTCATAATCTAAAACGACAGCATGAGTATGTTAAACTTGGTATTCAAAGCAAGAATGGCCATTTAAGTATTTTCATGGATCATGCTCCTACAAATCTTTATGGAGCTCTTTTCATTCTGCACACATAGTGTGCTCTTTGGTTGAAAATGTCAGCGCAGTGCCCTGCTGAGGTTTCCTTCATCTTTTGTCCAACATCTTTTTAACATTACTGCATCTGTTGCATCCCCCATTGTGTTAAATACAGTCCAACCCTTTCACAGACACTTTGTGGAAGGTCAATTTTCACAGGTTTTGACTATTTCATTATACACAGCTCTGCTTCTCTGAGCTTGAGCTTGTATTTTGTCAGCCGAAGCATTAATTTAATTTCTTTAGGAATGTGTTGACAGATAGTGGTATGCAACAATTACAATGCTTAGCAAGCCTAAATGTAGCTTTTATGGACTAAAGATATCCTCCTTTTACATCTACAGTACAGATAGATGATGAGAAAAGGGTTTAAAAATTTGGAAAACAGATTATCAGCAGGCTATCTGTGTTGTCTGAAAGGCTGCAGCATTACATACTGAAGGAAAACTAACTGTATGAATGTTTTTGTGTGCTTTAGTGTGCATAATTTTGAGTGTATTTTTTTTTTTGTCAGGATCTGCTGCATTTATCAAAACCTCACAATAACAGGCAAACTGGCATAGAAACACAGAAATACTCACAGAGTAGTATTTTTTGATGTGACGACGGATGTCAAGTTGAAGTTTGTTGCTGATGTTGACGGAATAGTCAAGGGGGGAACCTCCACAGGGGATGTGACAGCATCGCATCAAACTGGGCTCCAACTTCAGACCCTGAAAAAGAGAAAACGTGTCGGCGTCCCAGAAAAATTACTCTTCAATACATAGACGCATTCGACGTCTTCAACTAAAGCCAAGCTATTTTTACTGTCAAAATAAGTAAATAAAACAGAAAGCAGGAATTTGGAATGTCCCCTGATTTAGGGCATCTGATAAAGTGATCTGATCTTTCTGTGAATAAATATAAACGATGTCATTCTGAAGCAGTTATGTAATGGGAACTTGGCCATTGCCTCCACAAAGAGCATGTCAAACGCGGAAGGTGTAAGAGCTTAAAGCACCCCTGTGCCTAGTAAATTTTAACTTTATTGTAGCCTGAAGAAAACAGGTCACCGTGACCCCAGTATCCTTGACAGCAAGGCTTATAGTTAATGCAATAAAAGAAGTAGCCACAGTGCATTGCTTCTTTAAACCTGAGCTCCATTTACCCGTTGCGTTGACAGCGGTGGAAAAAAAAAAAAAAAAGGTTTCTGCAGGGAACTTGGTGGCACAAAAATCTGCAAGTGACACCCCCCACCCAGTCAGCCACAAGACTTCTCTATATCATTCCTTTTTGCTTCAATCAACTCATTTCCCTCATGCTGTAGGCGGCTACACACATTAACCCTCCTCATCTCAGTCTATCCTCCTCTTCTTGTTTTATTTTTTTCAGTGTGCTCTGGATGAAAGCAACCTCCCTTCTTCTCTCTCCAGAATCGTCCCCCCCTTCTGCTCTTTATCTCTCTTGTTTCATTCCAAACTTCATTTTGACAAGCAAACTCTCCCACCCAAACAAGTTGTATTTATTAAAATTACACACCACTTGCTTGACAGATATTTTATCACTCAGCAATTAAATGAAAACATTCAAAGTACTTTGCGTCCCGTGTTTCTGTGAGACTTATGAGAAAAGTTCAAATATCGCAATACACGGATCGTATCTTTTAAACACTCCTCGCTGCTCTCAGTGTTTGTCTACACCCCAACCAACTGTCACTTTTACTGCCTCATCACTGCACCTTAAATAGACTTCTGCAAAACTGTAAAACAATTTCAAAAGGTTTACGATGTCAACTGTCTAACCAGACTCTTTTCGTCGAAGTCTGCGTATCATAATGTGCAGCTTTCACAGTTTGCTGATTTAACTGCCCGTGGCGGATACGTAACACTCTATTAAGAATGAACTTGTGGAAATCCCTGCAGCTCCATCCAGATTTTTTCTATCCACACTTAATCTTTTCATCCCTCTCTCCCGCTACCCCCATCAAACAACTTTCCTCCTCTGTCTGTCCTCCATCATCCATCACCGCCTCCTCCTACCATCGCTGGCTCTGTTTCAGTGGTGGAGTCAAGGCCCATCTGTCCTCCCCTCTCACTGAGCTGTTAGACCATGTTCGCCACCTTAATTAACTTACTGTCTTATCAGTTACTCTGTGTGTGTGTATGTGTGTGTGCGCATACCGGCTTCTGACACATGGTGGAAAATTAACACGAGTAATTAGAGGATGTGTATAGTCTGAAGTTTCACATTGTTCCTAAAAGACAGCTAACCAATAATTCAAGATCATATTCTGTTAAAAGCAGGTTGTTTCTTTTTCTATACATACAAGCATTCCAACTAAATATACTGTTTGTTGTGCAAGTGTGAATGCACCTCAGCAAAACATACCAGAGAAACTGCTGAGGTGTGTAATGATATCATCCTTTTAAGGAGTGTTGTGTAATATTCCTTTTATAATTTAATGCAAGTCCTCTCCTCCAGTCGAGGACAGAGGCTTGTCAGTTTTATTAGTGTCTTCCAGACAAGAAAAAGCTGCGTGCCCTGCTCCTCATTAGACGCTGATAACACACACACACACACACACGACCTTGGCCTGACAAATGGTAGGAGACCAGTGTGCATGTGTGTGTGTCCGCAGAGCGGCAGGGGTTAAGGAAAGGCTTTTCAAGTTGTGCAGTCCAAACTATGCCAATGAAAACAGAGTCCGTATTGGAGCCAGGCAGCTGTCTAAAAATACAGACGGAGACACAATATGGAGGATGACTAAAGCATGAATCCTTCACAGGAAGTTTTACTGAAATGCCTTTGGAAACACCAATCTCCCACTGTCATACTCTTTATTCATGTCTCCGATTAATGCATTACACCAGTGAAACACACCATTAGTGATAAAAGCCTTCGCTTATTTTTGATCTTCTCCATCTCTCTGTGAGGTTCTTTGTGTGTGTTCTACACACACAGACACACACACACACACACACACACATTTCTGACTCCACAACCTGTTACTGTGAATCAGCTTAAGCTAATTAGATTACATAATATTTCCAAGGCAACTCTCTGGTCCAAACAAGAACTGAAATGAACGTGATAATTTGGTGTCCTGTAAAAACACACCAGAAGAAGAACAGAGGACGTTTTGATTGCTAATTATGTGTGCGTGTAGACATCTACTCACAGCTCCTTCGAAGACGCTGTCGTAGATGTTGTCAGTGCCACACTGAGGACAGGTGAAAGTAAACCTCTCACAGTCTTTATAGCGCTCCTCATCAGTCAGCTGGACGGGTGCTCCCAGCATGCCATCAGCCTCCTCCTCCCTCTGGTGCTGTTGCTGAGCTCTGAACTGACTCGGGTCCAGACCTGAGACAGACAATATCATTCATTCTGACTATTTCACATAAATCTAGAGTGATTAGAACAAATGCTCATCGACAGACAGGTCTACACATAGGGACTCCAACCCAAACCACAGTTTTACAGCTATTAAACAATGAAACATCTATTTTGCACTTTTAATAGGCTATTGTGGCTTTAGGTGTGAAAGGTTTTCTGGGTTTAACAGTTTCAGCTGTCAACAGACTGCTAAACAGGAAGTCATTTTATTGCAAAGGGAATTGGCACTAACACTCAAAGTAAACTGTGCCCCAAAAATACCTCATGGTCAACGGTTATTTATAAAATAATAGGAGTATTGCATTATCGTAAAAATGCAAATGAAAATTGTGATCGTTTAACAATAATGTTATTCAAAGTGATGTCAACAACACTAATTAAAACACTTCCCCGGTTTCATTTTAATTAACAACTCTCACTTGAACTTTTGACTTTTTTTTCCCCACTAATTTGTGTAATTTGCTATTTTTCTACCGCAAACCTGACATTCTTCAAATTGTAATGTACAATCTTCTGCAGCCTACCATACCCTGTTATTAACTTACCCAGCCATGTGGCTATGAGCACACCGTCAATGCCCTCGATGGGGTCACAGATGCGAGACACCACAGGGTGGATCTGCTGGGCCAGATAGTACTGTGCATCCAGAGTGAGACCCTCCTGCTTCTGAAGCTGCTCTAGAGCGTAAGCTCTCTGACTGGCTGCCAGCGTTGAGCCGTCCTAAAAGTAAAAGGAGATGGATTTCTACAGTTACACTGTGGTTATATATCGCAACTGTGAAAAACCTACAAAAAAAATGATGAGTATCTGGAAAGCCAGGATATTTATGTCTCTCTTGTATGAACACACCTTGCAGATGAGGTAAGAGATTGTATCTCCAGCTTTGACCCTACGGCCACCCTGAGAGTTGATCCACAGAGCCACGTGGACATGAGGGAGACTCTTCTTATCTGGATAGTCCTGAGGATCCTTTGTCAGTGCCTGGAGGAGAGGAAGAGAGTGGGGAAGTGAAGATAAGACAGTAATTATGAATGGACAGCAATAAAAAAAAAAAAGTGCTTACACAGAATAAAGCATAAACACTCCCATAGTTTGAAAGAGAAACACAAAAAAATGTTCCTGCACATTTCTCACACTACCTTGTTCATCAGTCTTACATTGTGTACACTGTACTCACTAAGTGCAGCAATTCCTGAAGACAACTGGCTTCCCAACACAGCTTCCACAGACAAGTCTTAAGCCTGTCTTATTTATGTAAACACAGAAATACAGAGATGCAGTCACATTCTCACCTTGTGTATCTCATACTTGTTGAGTGGTATGGCTCCATCAGCTACCTTCTCTCCCACATCCACCAGGTGTTTCTGGATGTTCTCCACAATCACATCGCGACTCTGGTCAGACAAAATCTGACCAATCACATAGCTGGAAGAAGAGAAGGGAAGAGCGGAACACATTATATCATCCAAAACAAAGACTTCAGATGATTAAAGAGGAACACCCTCTGAGTGCCTTGAAGTGATTTGTATGTTAACATTCCAGTGGGACACTAATTGTAAGATGGCCAAAAGCCATTGCAGTTGCATTGGGTTCATCCAACGTACTTGCCACATTCCTTGGCCAGATCACACCAATCTCTGCGGACAATGTCCAAGCCTTTGAGCTCCTGCTTGACGCTGTATCTCCCTTCCCCGTGATGCTCCACTACCAGGGCTGCATATTTCTTCTTCTTCAGCAGTAAAAGTGACTTGAACACGCCGTCAATGTCGATCTCCAGCAGTTTGTACAGCTTGTTTACCTCTGCCTTCACCTGGAAATAAAACACACATACAATGAAAATTAAACCTCCGAAAAGGAAGCAGATAACATCTCACTGCTGTAAATACAGAATTATATAAAACAAACCTTATTGCCGAGTTTGAAGACCTCCTCCAGAGACTTGCTGTTGGTGTTGATCATGATGGAGTCAGTATCTCCATAGATGACTTCCAGATTCATCTGAGTCACCCACAAATAAAGAAAAAGACAAAGGACAAAAAATTAATTAATAACTTAGGAACACTGAATTATGTAATTTTCTAAAACACAACTTACATTAATGCCATTACATTGATAACAGCTATTAAAATTAATGACATTTAACTCAAAGTTTAGCAATTCAATTTGCCTACACTTAGGTAAGAATCTTTACCACCGGGAGCAAGAAATTAGAAGAAACAAAAGAGGACTTTAACAGTTTATTCCGATATACATTTTAGGCCATTTTGTCCAGCTCTAATCCACATTTATTTGTCTTTTAAACATTTTCTTGTGTTACATTTATAAGATCTGCACAACAATTACTTAATAACCCACCTTCTGAACCATGTCTTTGGTGTGCATCAGAATCTGAAGAAAGGAGAAGACACAAACGTGTGAATGGTGCCGACAGAGAAAAGCAATACAGCACAATAAACAAACGTATCACTAAGGAACAAACAATTATCAAATATTAAGTTTCTCTGTTATTTATCGCGTGTATGTGCATGTGTGTGTGTGTGTGTGTGTGTGTGTGTGGTGTGAGTACGCGCATTTGTGTGGACATGGGAGCAGAGCAGGTGATTTGCTTTTAAATGGGGGATAATTGGCTAAGAGGGCAATTATGAGAGCATGCTGTGACAGGCGTCTTTTCAACCCACACACATTCCTAGCCAGGCAACACACACTCAAACGCACGCATGCACCTCAGCGACTCGTAATGGCCTTTATAACCTGCGGGGTGAGTGACGGAGAAATAAGAGAATTCTGTTAATGCAGGTTGTCTACTGTGTGTGTGTGTGTGTGTGTGTGTGTGTGTGTAAGAGAGGGAAAGCTCGGAGCAGCAGAGGGATCCTAACAGGTGGGGGCCCAGAGGAGGGGAGGGCAGCGTGGGGGCCTCGGGTCGCTAATCTGGGGGGTCGGAGGGACGGAACGCAGTGTGACCTGTCACCAGCAATCTGCTCCTCAATCAACCACGGCCGCATATATACACACCCGACTCACACTGTGCTCCGTGTGGGGACAAGGACGTGGCTATTTCAGAGTGTGAGGAAGAGGCGGGGTTCGGGCCTCCACTCCCTGAAACCAGAGTGGGACGTAAGCATGCTTTATGGGCTGCTACATACCGCTGTACGGCGGGGGGAGTTCGAGTCATTCACAGAACAGCCTCCTCCATTAGGGACTGCAGTCAAGGTCAAGGTCTCGCCACAAACACACACTCGTAACCACACACCCAAAATCTTGGCTTAAGCACATACGCAGTGAATTGTGCTGCTAAGCTTTTATGCAGACGAAATGACTAGGCTGTCTGCTGCCTGTTTAGGACGGGGGGCAAAAAAGTGGGAAAATAAGAATATGAAGGAGGAATTAATGCCGATTCAGATTAAATGTACAGGTGTAAACCAACTCCTGTCATCATTCTTGACTATAAATCTAACTTTTGACAAAATTAGGCATTTTTCATTCTATAAAAGTCTTCGAGTCAGAGTGTTTTTGTTTGTTTGTTTGTTTTAGCAATCCCAGTTGCATGTTTTGAGTGTAGAGTCGTTTATTTACCACACAAGAGCTTGAAGAAATGTTCATTGCTGAGAGATCTACAATAAAATGTAAGGACCGAACCAAAAGTAGACATAGGCTCATTCTATCAGGCACAACATCAAATTTACTTCTGCCTTTTAAAGATTCTATACGTTTAAAAATATTTTTGACACAGAATTGTACAAAACGCACCAGTTTAAGTCTAAGAGAAAACTGCCTCCTAACACAAAGGTCACAGATATAGCACAGCAAATGTCTAACAGATAAACAGCTGAGCTTCACAATGGTAAAACTGTGGCAAAAATGGCAGCGTGGATTTGAATCATTCGAAATAAAAGCATGAAGTAGCACAGTTTCAGAAATGTATTTTTTGTGAAAGGACCAATTGTCCTATAACCACAAACCTCTTCTGCAAATACCCAGGTTGCTCTATTTCATTGGATGATATAAATAAATGCTGTAGTGCTACATCAGTTTAATGCATATTGTCAAATTCAACTATTGAGAAATCATTTAAACCAGAGTTTGCAACATATCACAGAAGATTTTTGGGTTATATTAGCAATAAAGCTTCTACATCCTGACAGCAATCAGTCAATCAAGTACTCTCATATTAAAAAGAAATACGTATGCTACCTGTGAAAGACACAGGCCTGTAAAAAGTCCATTCAAACACTGCATTCAATTGCATGAAATGACTGGATGACCTGCCTGCTTGTCTTAATATGTTCCTTTATACAACTCGTGCCATTGGATAGGCGGACGCTGCTGGAGCTAGAGAGCATTTAGCACAAGTGGCGGAAAAGTGGTTCAAAAGGTTAAAATCAAAAAATGTTTCAATAAAACAGGAGGCCAAACCTGAATGAACACAGAGGGAAATCAACTTTTCTCTAGATCCCTCTGTTTCTATGATCCTGCATACTCTCATTTTAAAGATAAACAGCCAAACGGGAATGCTAACCTGGGCTAATATAGCAAATTAAAGTACGAAGTATTTGATCATTTTGTCAAATAAAAAAAAAATCCTGTTAATCCATTAATTGCCTTGAAATATACTTTCCACTCTACTGATTTGGAACATCACTCAGAAAACCTACAACATCCTGCTTGTGTTCTGCATGGGGTGAAAAAAAGCAGCCTTCTTATTCATTTGAATGAAGCTGTTGCATTAGTATCCTACGACAGTTTCATTCAAAGGAAGGTGAGAGCTCCGACAAAAAAAGGTTCAACCTGTTTCAACTTTTGCCGGAATGAAGTGAAAAGTTGTAAAACCCAGTCTCATCGTATTATAATTCAATCTGTAATGTTTTAGTGTATAAGAAAACCTTTGATTTTGTAGCTGAAAGAGACCTCCTGGTTTGTACATCATTGTCTAATTAACATAACACATGTCTACCAGCCTGCTGATACATATCGTAAAGTCAGCATAAAGAGAGCAGCAAAATCTGTGTTGATAACTTTCTGTAGTGCCCCGGTGTGTGTCATCATATCCACGGATCTATATAAAAATTGTGCCTTTATTCTAAGCTACAGGCTCTTCAGTGACACTTTTCACCGCGACAAAAAAGCGAAACAGAAGCTCCTTAAGGAGCAGAGGCTGGAATGATCAGAGGACGGATGAAAAGAAAAGGGCAGGGAAGTGATGAATGCAGAGATGTGGGAAAGAGAGACAGAGCAAAAGCAAAGTGAGGCGACAGAGGGAGCCGAGCGAGGTGAGAATGCGTTGATGTAATTGATGTGTGGACTCATTTAGACAGGTTTTCCATATGCTGTCAGTTCCAGCAGGACAGACTGCTTTAAGGAATGAACTGTGTGAAAGACAAGTCGTTTGACCATGACGCTGGAATGTGTGCAACTCGCTGTGAGAGTGTGTGTGTGTGTGTGAGCGCTCATCTTTAAACACATACCAACATACGCATACTATACAGACCAATGCAAACACATATCCATGGGGGGGGTAAAAACAGTGTGTGAGTGTGTGTATGTCTTCACCCCGATGACTACACTCGTCACCACGGTGCGTGCCGCTCATTCTGGGCCAAACAACTGAAAAAACCTGACAGAGGACTCATTATTTAATGTTATTGTGTAATTCGATTTAGAACAGCAACTAGGCCTAATATCCACGCTCTTGTTTTCATATTAACCACAATAAAAGCCTTAATGAGAATAAAATTCAAAGCTTTGTGATGAACATCTGATTTGTCCTCCAAACAAATCTTAATCTTTTGATATGTACAATTGTTATTTCTCACTACGCATTGGGTTTTAATTACTTAATATCTACACCCTGTCAAGCCAAATATACCCCGCTTCTCTTATTTTGCCTATTCTCCACTCAGTAAATTTATAAAAATCTGTTAAAAATCTTCCAATTACTATGTCCCTCTTTTTCCCTCGCGCCGTAAAACATCACTCAATTTTCCCGTGTTCCTGCCTCCTTCCCTTCTCGCCTCCTTGGTGTTAATACAGTATAATTAGACTGGACAGTAATTGAGCAGCTGACAAGTGCTCCTGCGGAGTGAAGGATCAGGACAGAAGATTTGTGAGCAGAATAGACTGAATTTTTTAACATTCGTAATCCCCCCGTCCCACTTCATTCTTCCTTTTTTTTTTTTTTTTTTTAAACGCCACAATACAGGTGAGGGCTCAGATGTCAGTTTGCATTGTTTGAGCTATGAGCAGTCAAGGGAAGCTCAAAGGTCAAATGAGAAGGTATGCCTCGCATTTGGTACAATACATTCTACTCTGTGCACACACACTGCCATTAAGTACTTCTTCTCACGTTTCTTGAAACAATAATGACAAACGCGCACAGGACAATAAATCCACTAATGGACAATACTGAGGTAAACTGGAAAGATGGCTGCACTGAGTAATAACAGTAAGAACAATAATAACAATACAAATAATAATAATAAACTTGACAAAATATTAAAAGAAAATATTAGTATGACAGTGTAGCTTTAATAAGAGATTTAAGAGCATCAGAAAAGGAATAAAATGCTGTTCAAATGCTTGTCTGTCTTTTTAAAAGCTTTCTAAAGTGAAAAACTGACGGAGCTGTTCTGATTTTAAGCTCGGACTGGAGGTCCGTTAACAGCAACTTATTATCAGGTCTGAGGAGTCGAGGTGTAGAATAAGGTAACAAAAGTTCAGCGATGTCAAGTGAAGCCAGACCGTGTATGGATTTAAAAATAATCTGAATTCTGTAGTGAATGGGGAGTCGGTGTAATTCCAGACCAGAGTTATGTGTTTCCTGTGTGGAGTGTTTGTAAGTAATCTTGCTGCCACTAATGGCTCATTTTCTATCAATCAACCTTAACAATTAGTCTGTAAAATAATCTCAATGATTAATTTTCCTCCAAAAACCAAAACCACCATTTGTTTGAAGTTTATTTTATCTTGATAACATGTTGGTAATTTCTGAATGCAGCACAGTTTAAAATGCAAACAAATATTTACACATTCAGGTGCAAAATTGTAGGCTTGAACTGGCAAACACAGCAATTAAAAAGAAGAAAAAGAAAAAAAGAGGGCTGCTCATTTAAGTCAAAAGTGCAACTCCAAAAGAAATCCAAGTTTCTATTTAACCCCTTAACAAAGTCAAAAGTTCAGCCTGCAGATCAGAAAACAGAAAAACTAAAAGAACTCCTTTCTTTCTTATTGTGAAATGTTCTCTGACTTCTGTCGTAGCCTCAAGTTCAATGAAAAGTCACAGCTGTTGCATGGCCAACTCGTGTATGGTGCGTTTGTCATGCTTGTTTCCTTTGTCTCACAAAAGAAAAAGAAAAATATAGGAATGAGAACAGCTTTATTTGGAACTCAGCTGTATTAGAATACAGTATACGTGAGCCCAGAGAGCTGAAGAGAAGCAAACAGATGTAAAGTGCCTCCACGCTGAATAGTACCTGTGTGTTGTCTCTTCAGGGGCTTGTGCATTGTGCTGCTGTGCTGATTCTATGAAATGTTGCACAAGGACGAAGACCTCGTTTTTGTTTCGTGATCATTTGGAGTCCTTCCATACAATCAAAACTGTACCTGACATCATGACACAAGAATTACATTGAGACACAATAATAAAGCATTCTGTTGACACGTCTTAGGGGGAAAAAAAATAAAGCAGTGGTTTGATAAACTGATGTCAATGCATTTTCAGCCTCATTTATTATGCAGACTGATCGCAGCAACCCTGCTGTGAGGGTACAAGCTGTAAAAATCATTCACAACAAGCCAACTATGAATATATAAAATTGTCCTTTAGTTCAGATGCAGTTCATGGTCACACTGCCTTATTACATAGTCAAGACATACAGTGGCAGGACATCTTGTATCGTGATCTCCAAGTCTACCAAACCGAGGTAAGATGTGAAAGCATCCTCAGATATGAACTGCTCATTGTGTCTTCTAAATTATTTGACAGTAGATTGCAGTTTAATAAGCTTAGGAGACAATAAATCATTTTACAGAAACGTGCAAAACCAGCAGACGGCAGCTTCAAGAAACTGCAGTGTGCAGCTGCAGTCTTTTCAGACACTCTAAGTCTGGTTTGTGTGTGAGTGCTGTGAAGATTTCTTGTATTCCTGCAGTATTTCAACACTGATGTGCACAGCTTACAGGTGACATGTATTCTTTGTGCTGTCCATTTTTAAAAGCTAATGTACCCAACAAATCTGCCTTGAGACTTGAGGATGCAGACTTTAGGGCACCAGGAGATGTAGTTTGCTTAAGTGGTGCTACCGCAGTCTGTTACACTCAAATGTGCCACAAAGTGACTGAGAGACAGAAGTCCATAAGGCATAACAAATCCTGTCCAGTTGACTTGTGCACTTGGACAAACCTACATACAAAATCAGGATTTTCAGAACAGATCAGGTTGGAAGAAGGTTGATATTTTTACAAAGCCATTTCACACAAAACCATTCACACTTTTTATGTCCTAATATCTCACTGTAAAAGCTGCACTTTCCCACTGTCTCTGACTTGACTTTTCACAGCTTGTAATTCCCTTTTCATTTAGTGCTTTTAACAGTAGCTCATGTCTTTGCATGTGCACCTGTGAGCCTGCACATGAGCTGTACCCATTAGCTGTGTGTTATTGCACCCTGTCATGCTAATTGATGAGTGGTTCAGTCTCGTTGTGATATCCGCCTTTTCCCAGCTGTTGCTCAGCTTTTCGGTGGCCTTATCTATTAGGGATTTACACGTCTTGTTGTCATGTCACTCTCGCGTGTTGTTTATTTGAATCCGCTTCCCCCTCCTCCTCATAAAAATATCTTTTGTCTTTTGTCAGGCTGTCATTTTAATAAGAATATTGTTCCTAGCCGACTTTCTTGGGGGAAGCGATGAGTAGCTTGTAGATTGAAAGGAAGTAATAAAGACAGCAGATAAGCAGATGAATCACATGAGCGAATCACATGTTCATCAAAATGGCATTCGAGTCCGCCTGTCATTATTCCATCTTGAACCTCTATATGCACGCGCACACACACACATTTATATATAAATACACATATATACCACACACCCCTGCGCTGATCAGCAGATCAGAAGCGGCATGTTAAACCTCAGTGTGGCAGAGGGCCCTTGTAAAAAGAGCCTGGGGCACCAGTGACGATTGTTTTGAAAAGCACTCAGCTGAAAAGCATTTTGGGATGACAGTCGGCCGACTGAAATAGCACCTGTGGAGGAACACACCACTGTCAGAGCTGGGGGGGCGACGTACGCACAACACGTACACAAGCAGCTTGAGTATGCGCGCACGTACACATATTTTCGAACTCTTTCACCAACGCAACATCACACACAAAGATGTATAAAAGATTTATCGTCGCTTTCCCGCTACCGTGAAGTCTCATGTGCCCAAACCTGCATACACACCCACAGAGAATGGAAATCCTTCTTTCACTAAAATGATTTCACTTGCATGCAAGAATGCATGAGTGCAAAACACACACACACATACACACACCTGTCCTGGCAGATGCCATAGCTGTGTTCTCATGTTTACTGCTGGGAAGGTCAATCTGTTGTAAAGCTGTGTCTGATTTAATATAACCGGTGGAGATCACAAACGCCGGCGCTGATTGAAAATAACTCGACAATGACAGCAATCCTCCTGTTGTCTGCTCAATTAAAATATGGTACTTTAATAGCTGGAAAGAACACATCCTGGTATGTGACTGGACAGGCAAAGTAGTCACAGATGAATTTTTAACATGCTGTCAAACAAATAACTAATACATGTGTAGACAGCCAACAGGGCTCTTTAAGCCGTGATATTTGGGACAGAAGGCAACCGATGATTTAGAAAGATGAAATTACCTTTGTCATTCATCAGCTTTAATGTCATACAATGATATACTTCTCATAAACCTATTCTGAACTCTACCTTAAATATGGCACTGACATTATGTTACAGTAATGCTCAGTTCATATAAGTTGCAACTCTGTCCACCCGAAAGTCAAGGTGGGCTTTTAAAAAATACATCAATAATAAATCAATATGTATGATTTAAATGAAATAATTTTATATTTATATATTTAAAAACAGCAGCGTTCGACATAGAGTTTCTCTCTAAAAACATACAGGCAAAGATATACACACATTAAAAACACTTGTCTAATTTTTCATAGAAATTTGTATTTAAAAAAAAGGAGCTCTATAGGTGGATAGTATTCTTCACGAGTCAAAAAAAATCTTTATTAATGTAGTCATTTTTCTGTTTTGCTGTAAAACAACAAACGCATTTCAATAAATGGTATCTACACCGCTATAATGTGTCCCTTTGCAGAAGCCTGTATAATCCCTACACTGATCCCTGCAAAAAAAAAAAAAAGATTAGAGGGTCAGGAAACTTTAGGTTTTTATTGGAGCTGAACATATATACAAGTTCCCTGCCAAGTCAGTTAAAACCATTTACTAATTATCCACTCATTTACAACTCTATCAGTGACGCTGATAGACACCAGATGTCAGATCAATCACTTATCAATGATAATCCCTGCCATTAGCTCGGTCTCACATGGCCTCATTAGTAGGTGTTACTAAAGTCGCTGTTTAAATTCTGAAATCTTGTCCTGTCCACTGACAGCCCTCACAGACGAGCCAGTGCAGCCAAAATAGCAGCGCTGCTCCCATGTGACTATTTGTTAAGTCCACTCATATCAGGAGTAAAGCCAGCTCTTTAAGAGGACTACAGGACCATGGAAACATTGCAGCCCTCATTTCCCCTGACACGAGCATGCATACATGCATGGGCAGACACACGCGCACACACACACACACACATATACATACACAGACAAACAGACAGACAGACAGACAGGCATCAAGCCAGGCAGCCGTATGTATTCTTACATCTAATTCAGGGAAATGTAAAAATGACCCCCTTAATTCCAAGACAGCAGCAGCCATCGAGAGCCTGAATGAAAGAAATGGGGGCAACAATATTTATTCATACGACATCGCAGCACACAGCCTGACAGACGCTCCCCCACAAATGAGACATGATAGGGGGGTTTAGTTATTCCTCTGTCTAATTCTGGGAAATGATTTGTGATTCTTGAGACAAGAGGAATGGCACAGAACCAGAACGAGGGACACGGGGGGCAACAATATTTACTTAGATTTCATTACAGCCGCATGCACCCTTGCACATATGTACATACAGGGGTTTAACCTAAACCAAACTTTAACCTCTCGGCACCCTCAGCTCTGTTACACAAGCCTGCTTCCATCCTTCACTCTGCATGCCATCCAATAATGTCAACTACGAGCTCCTGTCAGGCTGTTTTTAAACACAAGGACAGAGACTCAATTACAGCAGAACGGCTTTCAGGAGTCATCCTCCATCCTGAGACACACACACACACACACACACACACACACCTGCTAATGGTTGTCAGATTTGCTGGCAAAATGGTCAAAGGTCAAACCAATCTGCGATCCGCAACAATCAGCAGCTTCCACCGGCCTGTGCTGTTAACATCACTCGATTAAGAGGACATAAACACACTAACACACACAGGTAGTGTTCAGAGTAAAGAGAAGATGGCAAAACCAATAAACGGAGTAATCACAAAACAGAACTTCTGATTCATTTTACATCCTTATGAGCATTTAAAGACACAGAAGAGAAAAGGTAAACAATGTCCAGCTTTAATGATGCTCTTGACTGCTCACACACACAGTTCTCTACTTGCAATGAGGAGCGACATTAACACCAGCACAAGAAATTTACACCAGCAACCGGCCAAATCCTGTAGGTTTGTCCGCAACTGATCCCTGGTCTGTTCGCAGGTTTGCAGAAATTTCTTCTTTCTCCAAGTTAAATTCTGCTCATTTGTCAGGTGAAACCATCGGATGAATTCAAAAGATCCTCCAGCCAGTGGTTAGTGGACAACAAAAGTCGGCGGGGCGTGACAAATGCATTTATCAGCCTATTATAACCACATGCGTGTAAGTTGTCCGTTTCATGTATCCGTTTCTCTGCACCCAACTGTTCTCTGGCGAACATACAAAAGAACCCAAAATAACGCTGAGGGGTTGAGGGGGACATCAATCTGTGGTGGACCCTCGCCTGTGTAATCCTAAACCTTCACCTTCCTCTTAATACCCATCATCCCCCCCTTAATACCCACACATACCAGGACAGAGCAGGGCCACAACAAATGGTCCCCCGACAAAGGGCAGAGTTCGGCCAGTAGCACTTGTGCACACACACACACACACACACAGATGGGTATTAACACACACACACACACAAACACCATCACATCTACAGACATAGATAGTTAGAAGACACACACACACACAAGCAACAAACACAAGAGTCAGGAGGGGAGATAAGTGGGGGCTTTCCCCTCTTAAGTTGGCAAATTTGATCAGAAGAGCCACAGCCAAGGGTCTGTCAACTCCCTCTAATCCCTCTCATCTGAACCCTCCCAGGGCTGAGAAACCACTGTGGCCCCCGGCCTGACCCATCCTGCCACAGGGGGGCTAGGCCTCAATTTAAAATGAGAGTGAGAGAAAGATGAGAGCGAGGCCAATCAATAAATACAGAGAACACATGCACATTCACTCCGGACACTCGGCCAAACAGATGCAGGAAACGCGCAGAGGGGCGGGAGGGTGGATTTACACTGCGGGAAGAGTAGTGATCAGTGTACATGTTACAATTATAAAAATAAAAAGCCTCCTAAATCATGAGATGAGAGTAGAGTGCAAATGTGACGATTAAAACGGGGGCGGGAGTGCAAACGGCAATACCCACAAATACACTAGAAACCCAGCTATAAATGCCAGCTGGCTTTTCTGGCTCGCTGCAGTCGGAAACTACCAAGAACTACTTGGCTTACAGTCTTTGAACTTTAGGGCTCCATACAAATCCAGTAAAACTGCCCAATTTTTATTAACACTATTACTGCTTTCTGCTACTTTGCCATCAGACCATCAGTGCGCATGCGGTCAGAGAGTGACAATTCAGGTACTGGGAACACAACCCTCCAAACTTTTCCTTTAATTTTTTCCGGATAAGCAAAAAGTTACCTACAAACTAACTCCAAATTGTGATTTGACACTTGGCAGAATCATCTTTCATTTACATGAAATGCAAATTTTTAACTTGAGTGTCTTTTTCAGTGTTTTGAACAAAACTTCCAACAAATGTCAGAATGCAGATTTCCAAGAGCACTAAATCATCTTCAACAACATGCCTTCTTATTTACAGTGGGACTCCCTGTGTTGTGTTGATGCCAAATTCTCCCGAAGCATACAATCTGCAGTATAAATAGAGTTGTGTCTAGGATCATAGATACAAAGTAAACAAAACACTAAAATCGTGTGGCGTAGGATCTCCTGCTACATCAGCAAACTGAGACACATGTTGTGGGCTCAGCAGACTGTGGATCCGGCTGATGACCTTTTGATACGCGTCTCTCCAATGTGTCGTATCACTCTTCACTGTATGTACGGTACTAATGCGGTTAAGTCCTAATAGAACACAATCCAATTTGTTTATCGTTCTCTCAGCACACTGGGTAACTTAAGAAGGTTGAGAAAACATTGGAGGCGAACTGGGCCATCAGCAAGTTTTAAAAGAAGCTTTAAAGTATGACATCCAACTATCCCTATAAAAACATACACTCAGCTGGCAGTTTATTAGGTATACATACCTACAACCAATGCGGTCTATTAAAGTAATAGGTGCTCTTGCTGTGTTTTTGTTACAGCTGTCTCAGGGAGATGTTGATTGAACACTATGGTCATTCTGAAAGCTGCATTTTCTGCTCCTGTTAAACTATGCTGAATTATACTGAGCAGTATTTCTATTATTTTGTCCAGTTCATACTTGTCAGTGAGTGTAGGCTAAATAACAAAAACTGCTCTGCTCTGTATAATACATCACGATTAAACTGCACTAATTGTGTTTGAGATCTCATTGGAAAAGTCTTCTCCTGCCATCTTTTCATTCAGTGTTTGGGTAAAACGCAAACTTGCATTCATATAAATCCACCTATAGACATTATCTCGCTAACACCTTTTGCATGCACACTCACACCTATGACAGTTAAACCACAGCTGCTAGAAGAGGGAGGTATGTTCAGTGACCGAGTATTGCTCTTGCACCTTCTCCCACTGAGGTAATTCCTTACCATTTGCAGCCATGTTGTATCAGACATGACAATGCCATGAACACAACATGGCAATCATGCACTGGTGGTGTATTTTAGGGTCTGTATTTTCACAGTTAAGCTCGACATTATTTATATCCATGCGATAACTCACCTCTCATCTATTGCAATATTATCGTGGTCTTTGACTTTAGTTCCCTCCACAGATTCTTGATGGGATTCAGGTCAAAATTCATGTTTTCTGTTAACCAGTTCTTGATTTATTTGGCTATATGTTATAGACCATTGTCTTTTACAGAGGTTCAATACTGTCTAGGGCCAAATTTTTGTGCAGACTGTCTGATGTTATCCTCCAGAATCTTGCTACAGTCCTCTTTTCTCAGGATGCCCTTTACTTAGATGAGGCTGCCTGACCCAGTGACTGACAAACCATCCACCTCCATGTTTAATAGTGAGATTGGTGTTCCTGTGGTTGAACACTTTTCCTCCCTTTCATCAAACAAAAACCATGTCCCTGTGTCCAAACAACTCCATTTTCATCTCATCTAACCACAGAAATGACCAGAAGCTTTCTTCTTTGTACAGGTGATCTTTTACAAAGGCTAGGCAAGCTTTGGTTCGTATCTTAGTGTCTGTCTTGAGTTGTTGGTATCAGAACTGCTCAGATTCATCAGGATGACCTTGGTGGGGATTCTTGGATTCTTCTTGACCTCTCATAATACAACTCTTGCCAGAACAGCACAGGGGTCAGTTTTGGCTTCCTACCAAATCCTTTGAGACTTTTCACAGTGTGAAACCTTTTATAACTTCGGATAACACTTGGACCAGGCTTTTTATAGCTTTTCCCCGTCTTGTGAGCAACCACAAGCTGCAGCTATGTGTCAGTGATGGACCCTAATAACAAGCTGACTAAGCTCTTTGGTTTCAGCCATTGACTAGTATGTGACTAAAAAACTGTTCAACTTGTAGCAAATTATAATGTTTGGTATAAAATATGAAAATCAATTGGAATTGGATGAAAGCTTGCATTGTGTCAAAAAAAAACCCACATTATTACAACTTCATGAATAATTTTGGACAGAGCATTTTTAGAGACAATTTTAAAACTAACAATAGAAATAGTTACAATTTATCATGAACATCTCTCACATGGGCTGCAAGGTAGCTCGGTGGTTAGCACCGTTGCCTCGCAGCAAAAAGGTCACCAGTTTGCATCCCAGTGAGGACACTCAGCATCTTTCTGCATGGAGTTTGCATGTTCTCCCCGTGCAGCGTGGGTTCTATCCGGGTTCTCCGGCTTCCTCCCACACAGTCCAAAAACATGTTGAGGTTAATTGTTGATTCTAAATTGTTCATAGGCGTGAATGTGAGTGTGCTTGGTTGTCTGTCTCAAAGTGTAGCCCTGTGATAGACTGGTGACCTGTCCAGGGTGTCCCCTGCCTTTACCCTAAGTCAGCTGGGATAGGCTCCAGCCCCCCTAGTGAGGATTAAGCGGTGTATAGATAATGGATGGATGGATCTCGAACACAATACCTTACCATCTTTTGTTACTTGTTTGTGTCATAAATCAAATTTGCAATTTTAATAATTTTGAGCTTAACAGCATGTCCACATTTTCCTCAAATTAGTTTAGATTTCTTGATCGTGGCTACCTTTAGGTTTGGGATTGTTTGTTACTTATAGACAGAAAATCTGTGGATTAGGTGATTAGAACATTTTTTTGCCAGTTCTGTAATGGCTTTTACTTAATTAAATTAAGGTTGTAAACCAGAAAGACTAACTTCAGTAATCAATAAAATTATTGAGTAGTGGAACACAACTGCCAACTTCCCTTTTTAAATAATGGAAATGTAGCCTACTTCTTGCCTGAGACTGGTGATGCTTCCTGGATAAAGTAAAGCAAGCAGGAGGTAAAATGTAATTAACCCATCCACCTCTGGCTGTTGACAGATACAAGCTACTAGATATAAGCAGCAAGTGTGGAGGGAAAGAAACTCCCACCTGCACCAGCGAATCAAATACACAACTTTAACAATGTAGCTCTGTCAGCCGAACAACGAGCATGACTGGAGGCACAAACGGACTGACAAAATAACAAACACGCACAGTGAGTTACTGCCCTGCCCTCTATTAGGGAACACAATGAGTGTGTAAGGGGATCTTAATGAAGGACTCCCCTGAGGCAAAGCCTGATGCCTCTGCTGAGGACTTGTACTGTTAGAGCTCATTAAATGAACATGAGTACTACCACTGACATAGTGGGAGAGTGTGTGTGTGTGTGGTGTTCAGTTACAATACCAGCTTTAGCTGTTTATGTCATGCGGTACACATGCTGCTTTGCACCAATTTATTGAGCGAACACGCCCATGTCGCTCTGCTTTCTGTGTGTTGAAAGAAGTCCCCACACAGTCAGATTTTACATGGAGAGAGCATGAGTTTCATGTGTGTGCCTGGGGGATTTTGTTATTGGAAAATACTTACATAGCGCTATTGATATCACAGACACTAAAACAGGTCTGACAAAATGAACTTGAAAGAATAATCATTTAGAACGGAGAAGGGCACGGGGTGAGGGAAAAAGAGAGACATTTGTTGGAGAATGAATAATAAATGTGTCACAGGACGAAGCCAGAAAGAAAAAGAAGATAGAAAAAAAAGTCAGAAGGAAAATAGGATAAAGAAAGGAGTGGTGAGCAATATGGAATATGATGCAGCAGTGCCCTCTTGTGGATGAAAATGGGAGTACTTCATTTTCTATTGTACTCCTGTTTTATCACTAAGACAGCTCTCAAAAAAGATTGTTGAACAAAACTGGTATTTAATCAGTCTCAGTAGGTTTTGTGTCTTTGTATAGCACCATGTTTGCTCTATGTGTGCATGAATAAAGGTACTATTGATGTTTAACCATAAGCTTAGCTTCTCTGGATCTGTCTCATACATCAGAGGTTCCACAATTAAAACTTTCGGTGTTCATCAAGACTGCAGTATTAATAATGTATTTATGTAGTGGGAATGCATGACTCACCTCTCTACCCTTGTGTGTGACCAGGGCAGCAAGAGGCTTGGCGTAGAAGCGGCTGTAGCTGAATCCCAGGCATCCGTACATACTGTTCGCAGTCAGCTTCAGAGCCTTCTGACGAATGTCGTACTGCGGGACAAAAACACACAAATTATGCCCAACAAATAAAAGGCTATTGCACTTCTCACAGTAATATTTTACAAAAATCCTAACATAGACGTGATACATCAGATGTTGTCCCAACAGTAAATAAAATAGTTGTTTTTAATCAGACAGCAGAGACGCACCTACCAAGCAAGCGAAATTCTGTATTCTCAGTTTTAAATGTCAGCTTACAATAATAGAAAACAGAGATAAGTAGCAAATCCTCACATTTGTGGGGCTCAAACTATCGTACGTTTGGCATTTAAAATGATTTAATCAATAGCAAAAACTTAATTGCAATGCTATTCAAATTCATTTTGTGGTATTTCTCGCAATTTCAGCACCAGAATCCATTATACAGCTTATCTAACAGTACTTTTCAAGGCTGGAAGGGGACAGTGTCTGACACTCATGATTTTAAGGAGTGTCCACATTATACCACATCTTTGTAATTAATGACTCTAAAGAGGGAAAATTAGGAAATAATAACCTTACAGGACCAAAACACAAGGTAGGTGTGCTTGTTTACTAACTGAAATACAAAAAACAACTCGGTCTATGTGAATTTTTGTGGCTGTGAAAGTGGTCATGATCATTGTGTGTAGCTATTATCCACAGTCCGTGTTTCACTGGACATGTGTATGGATGCACAAACAGTGTAAATGTTCGTGTACCTGCAGGTAGAGATCCGGGTTGATGTCCTGCTGTTTCATGAGCTGTTTGACCTGCTTACGCCGTTCCACCAGCTTCCTGATTTCCTTGGGCAGGATTCCCATTTCTAGACCAGAATCAGGAATCTCGGGAATCTCCTCTGCTTCGTCCTCCTGTTACCATAGGAGCAAGATTTTAGAAGTGTGTAACTTTGCTCTGTTCCTGGATATTGAGGCGCTTTACATTTTTGTACCTTCACATTGTGATCAACCTGTAAATTGTGTCGGGCCACGATAGATGGCTTTCAATTACACATTTGTGAATGAGTTATGCACACACCTCCCTCTTCTTCTGTGCGTTGTAAGCCTCCCTCTGCACAGTGGTGAAGCAGATGTTGAACTCTTGAATGATTGAGGGATACAGGCTGTTGAAGTCAAGCAGCAGCACAAACTTATCGTAGAAACCTGAATAGAGAGTGAAAGGGAGGTTAAAAAGTATGAAGAAAATATGAACAAGTATATCACAAGGAAGTATAGATGCAATGGAACATTTCAGGAGGATTCAGTACTTACCAACTTTAGGATCCAGCACCAGACCTCCAGCATAGGCTGCTTTCTTCCTCCTCTTGCCTTTCCCTGCATCCCCATCATCTTCTCCCTCAACCTGGAAAACAGGAAAAAAAGAAAGAAAGCAGGTCAAATGACTGATTTGGGGTAGAGGGGGCACGACTCCAGAAAAACAATGTGTGCATTTGTGTGTATCTTTACCACCTCCTGCTGGGTCTTTCTGAAGGAGGGTTTGTCAGGGACAATGTAGTTTTTGTCATGGAAGGCATGCAGCAACAGGAACTCATTCCTCTCAGAGCGGCCGCCCATCAGAGTACGAGACTGCGGAGACGAGGCAAAGAGAAATCAGCTGATGGAGTCAGAAAAGAAATAACAGCCAAATGAAAAAGAGCAACAAGCCGGAGGCTGTGTATGACCTGACCAGTATCAAAGCTTGAAAGTGACCTTCTTTTAGTAGTCCTATTCCAAATAAAGTCTAACATTTTATGTGTTTTACTTTTTCTACCACTGATGCTCAAGGTGACCCACTGCACTGGCTTTTTTTATATTTTCTATGGCTCTCTGTCCCTGAAACACACCAGCTGAACAGAACACACTTGCTCTGAGCATGGTTAAAGGCTTTTCAGATTTAAAGCTTTAACTCTTACTTCTGCCTGAAAGATGTTTTGTTTGTGACATCAGTTTTCACAATTTGTTCTCTGACTGAACAATAAGTGAGAGAGCTGCTGCTCTTGTCCATCCCTGTCAGTTTTGTCAGGCTGGTTTGAATTTTTTTTTTTTCCTCCCAAATGTCGTCAGAGAAGACATTCTTGATTTTGAGAAATGTTATCCAGAGATAGAATTTTAATTTTAATGTGCAATTCTAATACTATATGCTTTTAGTCTAATTGAGCGAACATCTCCCTGTGGTCTGTTCGCTGTCTATTTTGTATGCAAGCTAAAAAAATATCTGGTGTTTTGTACAGAGCCCTGGTTCTGTAAATGGGAAAAAAAGTGATGCCAAATTAGGAGTCTAAATGTGGCAACCGGATAAATATCAACAATCTTTCTCCAGAATCGCAAACTCGACCTTTAAAATCAATTTAAGGAAACGGTGGCGTTGCTTTGGGTTACCATGACATTGCCAGCAATGTTGGTGATTTGCAGGGCGAGAGGCAGCACGTTGAGCTCGCACATCATCTGGAGAATCAGCTTGGCATCGGTCCACGTCAACTCCAACAGGTAGAGGAGGTGAGGAGAGTCACTGACAAGCAAACACGCAGATTTTAGAATACACATACATTTTCCACACAGATGTCTTTGAGCAATAAAGTGTGGTTAAAATTAAAAAAAAATTTAAAAAGCATTTACTTATTTTTAACCACAGGAACAAGAGACCTGCTACATTTGATGCCAGTGATGTAATCTATTGTTGTGCTCTTGACTAAATGACCCTTTAAACTTACTCACCTGTAGAGATTTTTGATATCTTCCTGGGGGACTGTGATTCTTTCCATCTTTAGCACCTGTGCTGTGAGTTCAGTCAGATGATAACTTTTACAGCGAATCAGCTCCTTGGCTGAGATCTCCACATCGCACACCAGGCGGCCACAGGTTGCGCTCTTCTCTGCAAAGGCACCACGACCCTACAAACGCAAAAGTATATACAAACACAAACATAGCGTGTTACATGACGTGCGCTATGTTGCAGAAACGAAATAAACCATTTCTACTTAAATCTGGTTTTGCTCTTACCCCTAATTTGGGCATATTGACTCTCCTCAGGCGTCCAATTTTAGACCAGTGAGGAACCTTGCAGGTATTGATCCGTTGGAGAAGAACTTCCAAGTCAAAACCAAAGATGTCATGACCCTAAAGGAAGCAAACGGGAATACAGGCTTCTTATCTCAGGAAAAAAAAAGCACCTTCATCTCCACTTCTAAGTCACTAACAGCTGTTGTTTTTATTAACAAGAAAATCTGAGGAATTTTAAAGGATCTATCAGCCAGGAGAAAGAAAGGCAAGTTTGAAGGCAACTTATACATGTAAATAATAAACTACCATAAACGGAGAAAACAAAAAATATCTACTAGCTTTATTAATTTTGTCAAGAGTTGCAAAATAATTCTTTATAAGATTCCTACTGTTGTCTACTTACCACCAGCACATCAGGGTCAATCTTGTGCATCTTAGCCAGGAAGAAGCCGAGCAGTGTCCGCTCCGTGCCAGCTATTTCCACCTTCCCATTCTTACAAAAACAACAGATCAGACCATTAGTATCGTCACACACACTGAAATAAACTCACCTGTTGCTGACATATACTCTGCTTCAATCGAAAATGTTTTTTCTATAAATTATACCTGCAAGGTAAAAGAGTTTAAGCTCCATTTTAATACAATTTTTCAGAAAAAACTATTTCCCCAAAAAATCTAAATTACTAGTTTTTCTGGTTTCCGTATTAAAAAGCAAACAAGCTGAGGTCCATAACAACACAGACACTCACCTTCTTCCTCACAGCCTCTTTGAAGTCATAAGGGAAGATGCAATCAGCTGGTTTACTGATCACTGAAAAGACAAAAACACAGACTTTACACATTTCTTTTATTTCTTGACAGAATTTTAATATTCTAACAGTTGTTCAATATGTTAATGAGACTGAATAATATGCCATATTATTTTATGGCTGAGGGTTTTTTTTTTCATAAAACAACAGGCCTATTACATACGTATGTGATAAAATGCCATGTCATTTCTGTTCCATTTATGTCACACAATGAAAAAAGCAAAAACACAAATATGAATAACTCACCACAGAAGTGAGTCTGGTAAGGAGGCTGAGGAGGAGCTTTATCCATATGGAACCCGTAGTGGATAAGTGCAGCTAGGGATACAATCTGCAGAGGAAAATTACTGCATTAACTCAATGATCCCCTAGTGTTTTAGTCTGAGCTCACCATGAAATAACACATCTATTACTGCCAAAAAGAATCCCTGCTAAACATAATACAGGATCATGTGTACAGCTGACAGTGGTCTGACCTCATTTTGGTGTGTCTTGGGGTTCTGGACAGTCTTGAGGTTGATGGACATGACGGTGATGGGTGGAGGTGGCAGGTCTTTGATCACAGTGACCAAGTCACTCCTCAGCGCGAGAGCTTCCACTTTACACCAGCTGACCGGCTGGCCGATCAGCTCTAACATGGACGCAGTAGAAGTGTTAGACCAGCAATTTCCAGAAGTGTGCAGGGTTCAAAAACAATGTTTTCATTACACTTGTCCTGATATTTCAGACATGATACAGTTTTATTTAATTACATTAACAGTATAGCAAATGGTTTTAAGTATGGCACCCTGAAATGTTTTGATTTGTGCAAAATTCGTAATTAAATTCTTCTTAAATAAACAGAAACTAGACACAAGGTGTTATTTTTGATACAAATGTTAGACGTCCTTACGTGGTGTCTTGATGTCCAACCAGCAAGGGCCTTTAATCTTCCTGCTGAGGAGGAAATGCTCCAGACTGGAAGTGTTTGTTCCAAAAATGTGGGAAAAGGTCGCCCCCTTTAGGTCAGAAGGCAGCGTAGGGAACTCAGCCTGCACAGACAACATTAATCAAAGAGATCAGTGTGCTTTCAACACAAAGAGGCATTGGCCTGGACATTCTGGGAATAGTCTATAAGTATATCTGCTTACAGAATATCTGACTTCCAGGTACTCGCAATGACTGGGCACATCAGGAATTTCAAAAGCATAGTTCTTGTCCACTTTCTGCAAGAAGAAAGAGACACAAAAATCAACCTACAAAATAACTCTTTTCAGAAAATTACAGTGATGTAACAACGTTATTAACAAGAGGTTGGTACTGACCTTAGACTTAAACTTCATTATCTTGAACTTCTCAGAGAGCTCGTTGAACTCCTGGTAGACATCCATCATCTCAACAGGAATGTCTGAGATTTCACCTGTCTTGGGGTTTGTTTTCTGTTGATCACAAGACAAACACTATAAATTAGCAATTTATCTACAGATTGCTGCTGGAGGAATGTGCAGTTTACTGCATCTTCTGCAGTAATGACATTAACTTTACCATTACTTTTTAAGATTTGAGCTAATAATATATTCATATAGTGAAGTGTTGATAAGACTGTACTAAAAAACTAATGGGAACACTTTAAAATCATCTGCATTTGGACTTACTTTAATCTCAGTGGAATACAGAAATAAACAAGGGAAATATTTTTCTTCCACAGATGATTTGTTTACCTCAAACATGAGACAAAGATTTCTACTGTACTTGCTCATAGAAACACATATTCAGTTTTGCTCTATTTTAACCAGTCATAACGGTGTCATTTAAAATTTAAAAGTGATACCAACTCCTTGACAAAACACAAGACTTACATATTCTCGAGGCAGCAGGTACATGGACCGCTCAATGTTCTTGACAGAAACGCAGCAGCTCACATGAGACCTCGCTGACTCAATCCACACTTTTCCAAACAGGTACACCACACCTAGGTCACAAATAAATTCAAATATCAGGATGTGCCAAACAAACCTGAAAAGTAGTTTCAGAATATGGGACTGCATGCATAGTGTCCTCTTTACTTTGTCTACAGATGTAAATCTCCCTCACCTGGTTGGTTGTATGGGTCTTCAAAGGCGTCCAACCAATAGAAGCGGAACACCTGCTCCCCGTCTGCTCCCTCCACCAGCGGGAGTCGGCTGGAGTCCACCTGTACCTCTGCAGGAGCTTCACTGACTGCACTATCCTCCTCTTGTCCCCAAGAGCTTCCGAATCTGCTGGACCTGTAAAAGGGCAAAGGAACAAAGATGCTACAACTCATTTGTGAAGCCTCCCCATGTCCCCAAAGGACAACTCAAAGGATAGTTACATTATATTATGACTGTTGTAGCTCTGTGGTTCATGTTAACTTTACACTCATCATTCCAGAGTACTCACAAGAAAGGGTGTATATGAAGGCAAGCAGCACAAGCCTCGTACCACTTGAAAAGCAGTGGATTGCTAACTAAGTAGATGAACAACTCACAAGAGGATTGGATCCTGATTCTCATCTTTGGGCTCAACTTTAACTTCTGCTGCTGCTTTAGGTTCTGGCTCTGCATCATCTTTCAAATCAGGCTTCTCCTCCTCAAGGCCAACCTCCATCGGTTCATCAAAGTCCACCCCGTCGAATGCCAGAGCATCACTCACTAGGAAACACATTATCACAAAAGGTCAGTATGTGTTCTAGGTAGCTCAGAGAATGCAGAAAAAAGCTAGAGAGCTGTGATCCTTCCTCACCTTCCTCTTCATTCACCTCCTCCACCTTGGGCCTCGGTTTTTCCAGAGGAGGAGCGGATGTGGAGGGACGAGGACGGATTGGCGGCCTGGGAGCAGGGTCTGAAGGCGGCGGCCGGATCACTTTGGCCTTCAACCCTGTAGCTGGAGGTGTCTCCTGCTATCACAGGGGTGACATGTGTCATGTATCAAGATTATTTAACTTAGAGTTCCAAATTAGACAGTTTACAGATTGACATAAAGCTGGAATTTCTAAATGTTTAAGTAAATAGCTAATCAATACGCCAAAAAGTCATTATGAGTGGGACGATACCTTCGGCATCTGAGGTTTGATGGAGAAGGGATTCATGGGTGATCCAAGAGACTTCTTTTTCTTTAGAGTGACCACTGGTGGAGGAGTCAGAAGAGTGGGCTTCTGGAAAGAGAGCGAGGCACATTTGAAATGGAAACACCGTAACGCATTGGCCAGGACAAAGACAGTAATAGGTAAAGAAGTAGGCCATTAGGCTAAAAAGATGAGGAGACAATGCATCATCATGACTAAGCAGCAAGCAAACCAAAGCATATTGAAATGGATGGAAACAAAATGAAAGCTAAAGGCCTTAATGTAAATGTCAATGTACAGGAACCATTTGACTAACTGTGGAACACACACAAATCAATACTCAACCACTATAGAGTAAAACACATTACACTGAAGCTAAGCACCTTTGAGATGAAATGTTACCAACCTCGGAGTGCAGATCCTGTAAGATATCTCCCAGTAGGTCATCTTTGGACAGGTCAACATCTTTCTGCAAGAGACAAAGGTACAAAATATATATACTACATACTGAAATGTCAAAACGTATATCAATTTGGTACAATGAAGAAATGAAAACACAAAACAGTCCATGATATTAACATGTACAGGACACACTTGTTATAAAAGCAAACACACAAACAACTCAACGATACCAACAAAGACTCACCTCAGCGGGCCTCTTGACATTACTGTTCATGAAGAGGCTCTTGATGGTGTTAGGCTTCGCTACGACTGATTTCTTCACAGCTTTCTGTTTGACCGCCCCTTTGGCGCCTCCTTTTCCTGTTTGAACAAACAAAATGTATTCAAAATGTTCTCCCACTCTTTAAAACTTAGTCCACTCCTTGTGTTTACCTTTGTTGTTTTCTAATGCATCATCGTCTAAATCATCGTCAAAGATTTCTCGTCCATCCTCCACATATCCTGTTCCATCTGAAAGAAGAGGGATATTACTTCAACAACAGCTGACTCATTTGCGCGCACAGTATATCTGCAGTGGATTCAAGAGACTGCAACTTACCATCATCAATAATCCAGTCATCCTCTTGCCTCTCTTGTACCATTTTTGAGTACTGCGCCTCATCCACCTCTTCATATACACTGGTAATCTCTTCCACCTGGAAAACATGAACACTGATTAACCATCACATATAAAGTAGGGGTGAACAATATGCAAAAAAAACATTTTAAACATGACAGCCATTTTTCTTTTGCGCAACAAATGATGTGACTTTTGCTGCTGTCTGTGTCACATATTCCTAAAAGTTTGGCGTGCATGATTTGTAGGCTGTGGAAGAATGTGGAAAAATTGGTAAAACTCATCCACAAAATTTCACTGAAACAGACCAACAGCCCTTAAACCTAAAGATGATAACAGATACATAACCAGCAGTAAACAGCACAGATATGGATTTTATGAATGACAACTGGAACAATCAGAGTAGATACTGATTAATGATTGATCAACTGTTCTTTTCTTCTTCTGAAACAAAAACATAAAACGACTGTTCTTATGGGAAAACAAACATATTCGGAGTGGACTCAATTATCATATCTGATATTTAGGATTTTTCTGAATAATGATATTGTTGTGTTTTTTTAACTCTATATGAAATAAATAAATTGTGTTGTTTTGGCTCTAATGCAGCCGCTTCACTCTGTATGCAGTCAGCAGTCTTTTAATTTAATATATGTAAAGACATAAATAAATAAAAGCATTTCAACAAAGTTTTGTGTTGGAGTTTGTGCTAATATAAATTGTGACAACAAAGATTTTTAGTGTTATTACAGATCTTGGTTATCAGTCTAAATAGTTGGTAATAATTGGAAAAATGTCATATCAGTGGACCCCTAAAACATGTAGGTGGAAATACTGATTTCTTCTTGAACTATCCATGAACATATTGTTTAAAGAAAGGCTGCTTGGTGTACACGAGGGCCAATAAAATCTAAATATTGAAGCAAATTTGAACACATAAGCATGAAACATTGCGCTGTCACTCATTAAGTTGACTCACAGACACAATAATGACACAGAGAGAAGCACACACCTCATATTTGATCTTCTCCCCCTTCTTGGCTTTCTTGAGCTGCTCCAGTGCAGACTTCCTCCCCACCTTCTCCCGCTTCTCTCTTCTGGAGCGAGACCTGGCCAGACCACAGGCATCTCCTCCATCGTCTGAGGAGACAGACACATCATGCATCATGAAGACAAGGCAGCAGGTGGCCTACGAACACACCACTATATCTACAGAGAAACGACTGCGGTGTTTGTTTTGCTGCCATTTGGACGTCCAAGTGCTTATAGTTCGCTGTATTTGTTTTGTGTGTGTGTTAGAATTAATTCTTGAGTACACAGGAGCAAGAAGGTTGAAGTGAAGATAATAACAGACGATCATAGCAGCGCAGTACTGTTAGCCAACATGGCGTTCTGTTGTAGTTCAGTTATATCTACTCCTCTCTTTATTTTTAACACTGAACTCAGAACATAAAAAGTTAACCGGTCGACCAAAGCGAAGACACATTCAGAATTAATGGCCGAAGCCCGTTAGCAGGTGTATTATGACGACGTAAGCTAGCCGCCGTGTTAGCTAGCTCCTTCGCTTTTCCTGCGCAAGTTCGCGAAAGTCAACTAACAAGCAGCCAAACTCACCGCCGTCCGGAACCTCCATGTCTTTGTCAGGGTTCGATACCGGAGCCATGAGTCGCTGTCTTCACGGTTTGCTCGGTGACAGATTCTTAACGTGTAGGCGACAGGTCAACACAACAACAGAGCAGTCCGCGCCAAATCGCCTTCCCGGGGAAAGTCATATGTAGGAAGTGACGCCCCAGCAATGTCAGCCAATCAATGACATGCTGCTTTTAGTCTGTCCGCACGGTGGCACTGTTGCACAATATAACACTATAGTTTGTTCTCACATACAGTCGTCCTCAAATTTATTCATTCCCTTCCATTAAAGAAAAAAATCACAGTCGTCACTCAAATAAATAGAAAATGAAAAAAGTATTAATAAACTTTAAAAATGCTAAATTATAACTTAGTGAAATAAGACATTGCTTTTGAATTGTGGTTGAAAAGAATTTTTTTTTAAAAAAACTGTCCCGGACAAATTAGAGCACTTTGCTGATGAGCAGTGGGCCAAAATCAAAATACCTGTCAACAGGTGCACAAGTCTGATTGAGAGTTACAGAAAACACTGGATTGGCTCAAAGGGTTGTTCAACAAAATATTAGTTAACGGGTCCCATCATGCTTTGTTTGCTTGTTTGCTTTTTGTTTTGTTTGTTGTTTTTTAAAACATTTCTGTTGAACCACAATTCAATGTAAATTTAAATTTGTATTTATTATTACTTTTGTCAATTTCAACTTATTTCAATGACAACTTTTTTTCCCCTTCTTTAATGGAGGGTATGAATACATTTGAGGACGACTGTAGGCTCCTCAAATTGAGAATATTGCTACAACAACTGTTTCAGTTTACTGTGCAATATTTTATTATAATGTGTAATCTTACTTTACTACTTCAGAATCATTAGCAGTATTGAATCTTACTATCCTAACAACCACAACAACAATAATATAGAATTATTATTATTGTTAGTAGTTGTAGTAGCAGCAGTATCTCTTCTGTCACGGTCTTTGCTGGTGTTCTTTTTGTGCTTCAGCCAAACCATGTACCTACAACATTAATTCTGTTCATATACTAAGGTTGAGGTTTCATGCAGATCCCAGCATGCTGATCTTTTGGGTCTTTGCTACTGTAGCTCTCTCTGATACTTTCTTGATGTTTTCTACCATCCCCCTTCTTTATTGTACCAACCACACCAACAACCACAGGGATCACGTAGGTTTTCATCTCCTATATTCTCTGTATTTTTAGTTCTAGTTTATTATTATTATTGTTGCACAAATGTCTGTCTGTACTGGGAGGTTTTTTAAGAGCTTCTGGAATTTGACTGATAGAAAGTTATTTTGAGGCTTTAGAGTTCACATTCAAAACACAAAATATATTAAACACAACATAATCACAATACCTACAAAAATCTGAGTATTTATCACAAGTTTCTTCAGGAGTTTAACTCCTTGACAGGGAATGTGACACAGAGGGATTTATCCTAGGGATACTTGCCTGTTGAAACTTTCTAAACCATTTAAAATACAATCCAAAAAATCGGATACATATTAGCGAATTTTCATTTACAGGTGACAAAAGTATACGACAGACTCAATCAAATGTAAAAATAAATACATAAATAAAGGCAATAAATGAATCTGATCATTCTAATCATGCTTCAGTTTGTTTCTATTTATTACCAAAGTCCTTGCTTTAAAACAAATAGCAACAGTGGTTGGTTTCTTTTTGGTAGACAGCCACTGGATCACAGTTGGTTTTATAGGCCTTCCAAAGTACTGCTGTTTTATTGTCTCCTGCAGATAAAAACTGTTTTCCACTTTTTAAGCCACATATAGTAGAGATATAGCAAATAAAACACACCGACTCTTTCACCTATTGGTTAAAATTGTATAAGGTTCCAAAGAATGAGTCCGTAGTGAATATATATAGTGATTTTATTGTCACAACATACTTACCTTCAAGTAAAAATCCCCAGATTACACCGTTAGGTCACTTCTCTCCTGTTTCAAAGTCAGAGTCAGTGCCTGTGTACCCCGATGCAGTTCGTCTCCATAGAAACCAGGCGGGTCTATAGAGGGCACAATAGATTCCTGTCCCAGATTGAGGCCACAGAGACACAGTGCATCCAATAATGAAAATACAAAGCATGTTTTGTCCTTCACTCCCACAGCCTGCTTTTGCTTTCTATACCCTGAATCAATGTGGCAGCCTGATCAGCCTGCTCCTATGGACCTACAGTATAGACCATTACAGGCACATTTTTATTGATTGCATTGATAACTTTAGAAAACAAATAGTTTTTGTTGTCAACTGGCTAAAACTATGTATTTATGTGCAATCTGAGCTGTGCTTTTGGGTTAATATATGTCATTAATTTAATATTAATGTTCTTTTTTGTTGTTGTTTCTTGACACATGACATTCAATTTTCTAAATTATGGTGCATATTTATTTAGGTCCTTTGCATTGACACAATAGGAAGAATGAATGTATAGGCTGGTAGCCATATGGTCTACTGTAAGGTCTGCTGTATGGACTGTGGCCCACAGTTGTCGCAGCTTATCAGCGGTGAGCAGCTGATGCGTCCGTTGGACAGACGGGCTGGCGTTACTCTGCTGCTCCTTCCTGCTGCGCCGGAGAGCACTAACAGACAACTCCCTGACTTGGACTAAACGAGCAAATCGGAAGGAGAATCAAGCGGTAATCAAATCGATATTGGAGTTGCTTGGTTTTAGGCACCATGGTGAAGCAGAGGCGCGTCAGAGCGCACTCCTGTTGCGCAGCAGTCGCGCCTTTTTGCTGCAGAAGAGGATCACTGAAGGTAAGCAAAACATCACTTCCCAAACATTAAAATGATACTTTTACATTGTTCATAATTTACTGTCTATTTGCTGTGCTTCAAGTTCACCAAACTATTGCACAGAAAAAGTAGTAAGTTGAAGCAGCTAACATCAATCTGGATGTCTGTGCCAAATACAGTAAGTAGGTTGTATTTTTGACTGGCACATCTGTTAAGTGGTCTAACTCACAATAGGGTGTGACTGTGAGCCAAGAGGGCAGTTAAACTTTCAAATCGATACAATAAGAGACACTTAACAGATCAACAAATTAGCTATTCATGCGCTGTCAAAGTGCGCCAGAGATTACCAAACACGTTTTATATCAAACTCTGGAATGTGACCTGCTCTTGTCAATATTTTTCCCCAAACTGCTGAAATCTCTTATTAAATAGCGATTTATAGTCAACTGTTCAATGCAAAACTCTTTCAGTTCGTGTTAAAGCCACATCAGCTGCTTCAGTGGACAGCGGTGCTCCTCAGTGCCGTCTTTCGCTGATGGATACAGTCTGTGATGGTGCGATGGGAGACTCCACCAATCCCCAGTGTTCTTACTGCTGGACTGCCCGAGCTCTTCTCTGATTGGTTCCTCCTTGAAGCTCTCTCCTCTTTTCCGTCGCCATGGAGAGAGTTCCTCTCGCTCTGCCGAGAGTCAGAGAACACACGGAGATCGTTTATAGAGACAGAGACTCACTCACAGCTCACAAAACCGTGACAGAGTTCAGTTATGCAGGTAAACAGTCTAATAATTATCTAACACCAGCTCTAGACATTTACTCCTCGTGTAATAATTAGCAAAATAGCACAATAATAGATCGACTGCTTTGTTTGTTTAGGTGAACATATCTGTGATGGGCTATTTGTGGCATTACAAAACTCCTGCTGTTTGGTAAATTGTCAATAGACACAAGCTAAATGCAAATCAGAATCAGCTTTATTACAGAGTAGGTTTTCCTATAGAGTGAAATAACGGAAAAGCATTTACACAAATGTCAGCATAATTAATTTAGTCTTTTAATTTGTATATAAACATGGCTGCTCTGTTTTATTTGCAGTTCAAAAAAATAAATCAACTAAAACAAAAGCAGTAGGGAATAAAATAAGATACAGTTTAAAACCTCAGTTGACTTAAGGATAAAAGTGAGTCCAACTTTAGATTGTCCTGCAGGCTAGGGTTTCATTTGGGCATGTTGTGAGCACCACATTAATAAATTATGATGAGATAATGTAAGGATGTGAAAAAAAAGAAGAAGAAAAAAAGAGCCTTATAAATAAATGTGCCTAAACAGCAAAAAAATAAATAATAAGAAATTTAAAAAAAACCAAACAAACCAAAAGCATTCAAAAAAAAAAACTGTGAAAATGGTAAAAAAAAAAAAAAAACAAAAAAAAAAACCAGCAGATATTTGTAGAACAATAACAATATATATTTTTGCTAATGTAAATGCAGTAAAAAAAAAAACTAAAGTCTGATTTTATTGTCAATAGTTGCACCGTCTTTATCATTTGAAAAGATGCAGATTTTAAACGTGGACATTATTTACAGTTCTTATGGTCAACATGTAAATTATTATTTTTATTTGCTAGTTTACTAGATGTTTTCTGCAATTTAACAAGACAAAGACATATGTAAAGTAACAGTAAATTTTTCCAAAGATTACAGTTACAACAGTTGCAAAAAAATCCTATTTTTTTACAGGGAGGGTGCCAGTTACATACAGTTCGCATACAGTCCACAGTGATGGTATCATAATTATTACCTGTGATAACTCATGACGCAAAACTATAAACAGTGTCTAAGGGTTTAAGAGTGGCCACTGTTGCATGAATGTATAAAATAAGAAAACTGGCCTCAACAAGCATAGTTAGGGAGTCACCAGTGTGGATGCGTGACATTTGAAAGACAGCTTCTCATGTATCCAAATTTGCAGATAATAGTATTCGTGAAGTTATCCAATATTCGTACCATTCAGAGTAGAGCTTCCCAGATTGTCAAAATCAATGTTTTTGGCTCTTGTGACGATCATGTGTTCAGCTTTGTTTGCACTTAGATCTGATTAGAACTTAATAGAAGTTAACTGTAAAAATATCTAAGTATATACTGTATATTGTACAAGTGGTTGATCCAGATGTTGAAGCTCAAATGACAACATCCTTGTCGTGGTACAAAGAAATACCCAAAGAGTGAGACCTCTTTCATGCCTCCTCCTCTGTGCAGCAGGGGATCAGAGAGGAGGAGGAGGAGGGAGGAGAGGACAGACAGAGAGGCAGAGCAGAGAGTGGGTGGGGGAAACAGAGGAGACAGAGTGGTGAGGAGAGAAACACCGTCTCACTGATGCTGAGTCACATAACTGAGGGACCACAGCTGCATCCCATGAGTCTTTGGGAATAATGGAGGAGCTCGAACACACCTGCCCTCATCCACGGACGGTAGGGCATCTGTGTGCTGTTTTTTTTGTGTGTGTGTCTTGCAGTGTGTGTGATACGGAGAGAGCGAGAGGGGAAGACAAAGGGTGCTGCTTCCTCCCCTGTTACGAAACAGATCCCCTATAGCATGAGACTGTGGGAGATGCTCAGAGTGCTGAGTGGGCAGTGTGTGTTTGAAGGTGCTGCCAAAGGAGGAAGGGGTTTGCACAGCAGACAACACAGCAGGAACGTCCCGCTGAGAGGACATTGCCGCAGTGAAGACAGAGTCTCCTGTGTTTGGATACACTCTCTTTCTCTTATCGCTCTTATCTTCTTTGGTGTAATTCCTAATCCTGGCACTTGTGTGTCCCCCCCTCCTCCTCCAAACACTCCATTTTCCTCTCTTCCTCGCCTCTGTCTTCTCTCCAGCCTGTCTCTATTCCTGTGCCTCGTCTTTACTTGTGCCCCCTGTGTTTCTCTCTGTTTTTTTTTTTTTTTTTTACCTTTAATCCTTCTTATGCCAGATGTTCTCTGCTTGTGCCAGAGCGAGCTTTACGGAGCACGCTCACGCCGCCTGTCCTGATAGGCCCCTTGCACTCCTGATCACAGTTTAGGCTTCACCATCTGCTCTGTGCTAAATGTTTGTCCGCTACCTCTCTGTTGTGCCCGAGGAATCCCAGGTGATCAGGTTGCTCCATCTGCACGCTGTTGTGGCTACTGGTCGGTTTCGAAGTGCTTAGCATGACCTAACGAAAGGCCAATTTGAAAACCAGGGGAGGCGTGTGCAAATCAATAAATAGTACACCATTAAAGGAGCCACACATCTATGGCATCATCTTACCTGTAACTCTTTACCTTCCTCTCCTCTGCCTGCTTTATATCTTGTTACTTTTGACTCATCCACAACAAAAATAGCTCCACACCTCTAATCTGCTCCTCACATCTTGCATTTCTTCCCCCCCAGCGATCCATATAATCAAATTGCAATTGATCTACCACAGCTGACTAAAGGACACATTGTGACATTTGCCTTTCAATCCTGGTGGTGCTTTCTTTACCTCTTGTGCATCTACAGGAAGTGTCTACCTTGCAGCTTCTCGTAGGTAATTCAAACTGACAATCTAACAAACTCTATTAGCAGACGCTCCTTCGCTGCAGTGTTGTCAGTAAGGGTAATGTGCTTGTATGCATTGTCAACAACAATAGTATTCAGTTACACAATTAAAAGTGTGTGTCTGCAGTTTCAGATTGTGCCAGAATGTCGAATGAAATCTTCTTTTTTTTCTAAACTCTTTGTTGAAATTGGTTTTACTTCCCACAAACCACATTTCTGCATGTGCTGGAATGATGTTAATTATTATCTAATCAACCCAATATTTGCCTTTTAATGATGTGCTTCTTTTGACAGTGTTAAAACACAACATGTGGAAAGTATAGATTTAGTGTCCCTTCCTTTCCCTTTCCCTTAAACTGGGCTGGATCATTTGATAACCGTGACAATATATGAAAAAGACTGCAAAGCATCGTTATCGTGCTAACAAGGATGTTATATGGGCTACGGGTTCACAGTCAGAGCAGTGTGCAGTATGTTATCCTACACAGTGACGTTACTTACTCATTGTTTTGGAGTCAGTCAGACTGCAGAGTCAGTCACACTCCCTGTTAGACCTCTCTGCGGGTCTTGTGTACAGTCACTCTTGTGAAAATTTATATTTAGGGATTAGAATTTGTGGGCTGCAAGCCGGACCAGCGGTTAGCACCGTTGCCTCGCAGCAAGAAGGTTCACGTCCTGGTGAGGACACCCGGGATCTTTCATGGAGTGTGCATGTTCTCTCCGTGCAGCGTGGGTTCTCTATGGGTTCTTCAGCTTCCTCCCACACAGTCCAAAAACATGTTGAGGTTAACTGGTGATTTTAAATTGTCTGTAGGTGTGAATGTGAGTGTGCTTGGTTGTCTGTCTCTAAGTGTGGCCCTGTGATAGACTGGTGACCTGTCCAGGGTGTCCCCTGCCTTCGCTGGGATAGGCTCCAGCCCCCTAGTGAGGATTAAGTGGTGTATAGATAATGGATGGATGGATGGATGGATGGATGGATTAGAATTTGTTCATAAGCAATCCTCGTGAAATTAGGTAAAACTTGCATTCCAAGTATCACTATAATAACACAAAGAATATATTTTGTGCTGTTTAAAATGCTATAGGACACAGAACGGAACAATGTTGGTTAAACTGACTGCAATAAAAACGTAGCACCTTCCAGATGTTTGCTCATCAGAGAAAAATGATCCATGGCCTGTTCCTGAAAATGGGATGCAACCTGTACAAATAGTATGCTGTTGCTTGTATTGCAGAGTTGGATGACAGAGGAACTGTTTTCAGTGCTGCTGGTTAATTTATGGCAACCTGCAGCACTATTTGCATTTATGGCAAATTAGCTTCATAGTTTTGCCACAGACTCTGCTTTGTGCTAGTTTACTCGACACAACCGACCGTTTGACTTGTCATGAAAAGAAAAGCAAAAGTGTATTAATCATGGGTGCCTTCCACCTAAGGGAGATCCTGGTATTTCGTCTGGTGGCCAACTGTCTTAACTTGTTGCAACACTTCATGAATCTGAGCCACTGTCAAGGGAATTAGTTTCACTTGTGCTTTTCCTGCTGTGACAAGTAAAAGTGTTGCCATGACAAAAATAAGGACATCCTGTGTTATGAAGTAATCTTGGGATTAAGTCTAGCTTCTGTTTTGTGATTTTGTATAACATATTTCTAAATGTATGTTGTTAAATGTGAGGAAAATCTACACAAAGAATTCCACTTTGAAAATTTGGGGTTATTTGGGGTCACCAGAGGCATAAACACTTACATATGCAATGCAGACATCTAATAGGTTAATCAGTAGTGAAATGTAGCAGGTTTCTTTCTTCATCAAAAGGATTTCTGGCCCCCCCAAGTTGTTGCTCCAATCAGGAGCCTTGGTGCTTTGGGTGGGTAGTGACGCCTCAGGATCAGGAGCCAATCAAGTGCAGAAGAACAAATATCCTGATCTGCATTAATGTCAAACACTATAAAGGCAGAGAGTAATTACTTGAAGTTAGCTATGTCCTTAACAATAGCTTCTGTTTTTACTCAACCTGTAGTGTTTCACTCGGATTTATTTTTTTTTTTTGCAAGTGCAGTAGTTTTTATATTATTTTCCAAAATAATCATTTATTTGGCCATCCCTCCCTGAGCCTGGTTCTGTCGGAGGTTTTTTTTTTCCCCCACGGGGTTTTTCGGTTCCTTCCCACTGTTGCAGACTGCTGAAGGTTATAGGGAATCCAAATGTTTTGGATTGTTGGGTGTTTCTGCCTTTGTTAAGCGCTATGAGATGACTTGTTGTTGTAAATATGCGCTATACAAATAAAATTGAATTGAATTGAATTGAATTTGCAAATAACCCCATAACCTGTGGCGTTGTTAGGCCTGGGCATCGAAGGCCATGGCCCTGAATGTTTAGCCCTGGATCCCAATTTTTTCTTTGTGTTTTTTTTTTTCTTCAAAAATATCTAAATTATCTTAAAAACCTGCCCTTGATAAATTCATCCACATTCTGATCATGCAGTAAAGTCTTCATCAATAATATGATATAGTTGATCAAAAACATTGGAATATTACTTTGCTGCTGATCTTTACCTAAACGTCTGACCTGTTTGCACGAGACTGTCATGCCAGGTGCCGTGTCACAGTCACAGCAAAATATATGACCATTATTGCGTTTATGAATGCTTCTCTATGGAGAACATGTCCTCTCTTATCATTGAAGTAACTAATAAAATATACTAACAGATAGCTCAGTAGACGTTATTCACCTTTTATTGCTTTATTGTTTTATTGTATGTAGCTTCAGTTGGATCAGTTATCATCAGGGGAAACATGGACAGAGTTTTTTTTTTCCAGCAACACAGGCGGCAGTTGAATCTGATTATTATTACTTATCTCTTTGTTATGGGGCTTTATGGATGAATGTTGTCCCATCAGTAGTTCATACATTTGTTCTTCTGGATTGTTTAAAGGGTCAAGCATCCAAATTACGATGAAATAAAATGTAAGTATTTCCAAGGCACACCTTAAAATATAATTTGAACCCTGTAAGTCATCATAAATAAGACTAATTCCAAGGCACACAGTTTGAGAACCACTGATCCAGCTAACATGCACTCACTTGCACTCACTGTGATATTAATGTGGAACATAGGCTGAGCATAGAAAGAAAATGGGATGACCTTACTTTGCCTGGAGCACCGTGTCTCACATTTTATATTAATTTACTGAAAATGGCACAATTATCAGGTTAAAATCTGAAGACTGTTGGGCTGGACTAACCCCCTGGCGTGCCAAGATCCCAACAGCACATCTGACCTTCACTCCTATTACATTTGGGTCAACCACTCAAGTTAGCCGCTGCACCACAGTGCCACGCTAAAACTCTTTAATGAAGGTATACTGCTCGGTTAACAGCATGACTTTCACAGCTGCTATTGAACAGGTAGCTGTGGTTTGTACTGGTGCACCAGTCAGACTTAGATACACAACTTGAACATGCAGAAAAGAGCATTTCCGACTTCTGATCCTAATGATAGTTCAACATCTGCTGAGAAAACAGCATCTAACAATTTAATTAATGATACAGTCCCCCCAAAAATGAGGGGTCACGCCCTCCTATAAAATGAAAGTGGAGAAACGCGCATACCAATTATCAAAATCATCTTTATGGACATAGACTACTTGGGTTAGGTGAAGTAGGACTGTGTAAAATCTGCCTTTTAGCTCTGTATTTTCATCTATTAAGTGTCATTCATAAAGTCTTTTCTCTTATTTTACTGCTTTGACATCTGATTGTTTCGACCACTTTTCTTCCTTCCATTTTCTCTGGTTTGTCCTTGTCTATATCCTGCCACGCCAGACTCTGTTGTGTTGCCATTCCTAGAGGATATATTGACGTCAGGTGCCTGTTTTTGTCCACAGAGACCGAATCTGTTTCCATTTTTTCCTCCCTCCCTCTCACACTCCCACACCTTTCTGCTCTGCACCGACTCTGCTTCCCTTTCACTGGCGTGAATGGGTTTCAGCGAATATTCCCCGCAGTCAACAGATGGCACACACACACAGATTTTCAGGCAGGCTCACGCTGCAACACTTTAACCTTGATGTAGCTTTGACACTTACTAACAAGCGCCATCTCTTATCTCTTGATCTGTTTGTTTTTGTTTCCATATCCCACTGATAATTGTGCTTGCGCTGTCCAATTTACCACATGAGTTGACTTTTTACGTTTGCATTTCAGCAAACTCCTGAGAGGCCTCTGACAACAGATCGATAGCGCTGTTCTTAATTTCTGTCCCATGTTAATACACACATAGGTAGCAGGGAGGTAAATGTCTGCACTCCCACACTCAGGGATCAATAACACAGTGCAGTTCTGTCTCTCTCTTATTCTACTGTATAAATATGGAGCAGGCATCAGCTGTGGTCAATAACATAACGGAGGTTACTGTAACTGGCGTGTATAGGGAGGCATGTTGTGTACGACAGAAGTGATAAATGTTTCTGTCTAGAGGGTGTCCATGTATTTTGGATGCTGTAAATACCCCCCCTCAGGCCTCCTTGTTCCTTCTCTCCATAACCCACTCGCTTTCTGTCTCAGACTCTCACAGAGCCGGCCATCTTTGCCAGGGAGACCAGCTGTGATTGTCGCGCCCCTCACGAGAAACTGACCATTGCACAGGCTCGCAGAGGCACCCCAGGTAAACCTCCTCCCGCTGGGTTTCCTTCTTCCTCCCATTTCATACGTACGTGACCTTCCCCCAGCTTTAATGGTCATCTTTTATCATTTTCATCCACCTCCCTCTAACTATTTAACTGTATACTGTTACTGTACTCCAACTACTGCTAGTACAACTGCCCCTACTGTAGCTACCTCTACTACCACTCTTTCTACTGTTGCCACTTCTACAGCATCACTATCACAACAACTACTCTCAATTCTAATGCTAATTCCACAATCACTAGTACAACCATGACTATATTCCAACCACTGGATCTATTATAATAACTATCAGGCGCCACTACTTAGCTGCAATAGGACTCCATTCCCATGCACTCTTGGACTTGCACCACTACATGAATTACTGATATTCCAACATGATTGCAGCACAAACAAATGATAGTAATTTGGCAAAATAGGTGTCATGTAAGTTATAAAACACATTTGAATCAGTATGTTAATGCAAATGCTGATGGTATTAACTTGTTCCAGGGGAAGTTATGTTGCTGTTTAAAGTCTGGTAAAGGTCAATAAAGATGTCAAGCTGGATTCTCTTTTATTATCAGTGACAAATGAAAAGAAATATCTAAACTCTTGACCCCTACAGTGTTTGGCTCTGGTCACTCTGTTACGCTTTAAGGAGCGTTTTGCTTGTACGCCTTTCTACATTTCTACCCTGATGGGAGTGATCTCTTACAGGATGACAATGCTTCCATCCATAGGGTACAAGAGGTCACTGAATGGTTTTTGGGGGTACTACTGCATCTGCATCTAAAAAAGCCTTTTGTAGCTCTGTAGAGAACAATATTGTCAAAAATAAATACAATCTGAGAATGTGGAATTAGAAAGAAGGAGCTTACTTGACTTATGGAGCGTGCTCCTCCTCTTTGTTTGAGGATGTTGGCTCAACATGAGCTGCTACTGTTACAGCTGTTACATTAATACAGAGATAATAGTGCTTATCTGTGACTGTGTTGTTGTACCGCTGTGTATTTTTAGTTGACCGGCCAGTCAGAGTCTACGCCGATGGCATCTTTGACCTCTTCCACTCCGGACATGCTCGTGCTCTCATGCAGGCCAAGAACCTCTTTCCCAACACCTACCTCATAGTAGGAGGTAAGATTACCCAGACAAGCCTGCACACATTTACCTAGCTGATGTGGTTTAAAGCGTTTAATGCGTGTTTTGATGAGTTTCCCTTCCACATGTTTTCCCAACAGTGTGCAGCGATGAGCTGACCCATAAGTACAAAGGTTTCACAGTCATGACAGAGCAGGAACGTTACGAAGCGTTGAGACACTGCCGCTACGTCGATGAGGTTTTGAGAGACGCACCCTGGACTCTAACGCCAGAGTTCCTTGAAAAACACAAGGTGGGTGTGTGAGATTGTTTGGAGTGTCTGAGTGTTAAATAGTGCATGAAACGTCCGGAGGCCATGTTCACAAAACATCCTAGAGCCAAATGCAGCTCTGAGTTGAGAAAAACTTATGAAGTTAAGAACCATATCAGTCCTTAAAGCAATGTCAGTCAGAAAATAAATGATTAAATTAAATTAAATTAAATTAAATTTGACTGAAGTTTCAATTTTTATTTGAATATTT